>NC_058083.1:428197227-428497227 GCF_014858855.1 Bufo gargarizans
TATACCTGTTACAGGTCGGGACCCTTATGTTGGGATCTCTATCTGCGAGCACCACGTCACCTATTAAAGGTAGATATATTTTTTCCAATTGCTGGACTCTGTAGTGCTGCTTAGCTTTCATCTGTCCCATTCATAGATCACGTTTGCAGGAATCCATGTGCTTGTTACAGAAATAATGAAAAATGTACAGAACATATTTTCAGTTGCTGACATTTCGGCAACAAATATACCAAAGGAACATACAGTACATGCTGTGCAAGTCCCACCATGAAACCATCAGAGTAGCTTTCTGATATTCTGTAATGCTGCTGTCTACGAGAAGCTTGGTGTAGTCTATCAAACAACTGTGACCGGGAACCTGTCATTGTCCAATGAAGTGCAGTGCTTGTATAGCACATCATAGTGAGGGTTACCCAGCGCTATAACATTGAACCATGTGCACTTCTGCATCCTAAACCATACCATAATTATGGCCCCTGATGTTTTGTATTTCTTGCAGATTTCCAGTATAAAATCACTGGACATTCTCTGCCAAATGAATGGTGATTTACAAAGGCAGACAATTGTAGGCAAGCTGGGGAATTCCAAATCGACCACGTGCTTTTTCTTTGTATTTTTTAGTAGTTGTAGTCCAAAGCATCAGTGGCCAAGTCCATTGCAAAATCGGACCGTTAAACACAAAGGTTTTGCTGTGTATTTGCAAGCTATTTCCCTAGTGGAATTTTTTCCATACGTGAACACTCAGACATTTATGTTACAGGTGCCTTGTTAGGGCATATTTACTTCATAGAGGATGACCCCCTCTTTGAATCAAAGCACAGGGATCAGCAACCTTTGGCACTCCAGCTGCTGTGAAACTACAACTCCAAGCATGTACACTTACTCAGCTGTTCTTGTAACGCCTATAGAAGTAGAAAGGAGGATTCTGGGAGTTTCAGAACACCTGGAATGCCAAAGTTTAGGAATCCCTGCTCCAGAAAGAACGCCCCCTTCTGGTGGAATTGGTAGACCTCGTTATTAAATGATTGCCTGTCTATAAGAACAGCTACTGGAGCTTGACCCACAGCATTCAGCAAAATGTCAAGGTCATTTCATTGTGAGAAGAGGTTGATCAAGTTGGAGCAATTTCTGTACTGTTGGCCTAATGCCACGTACAGTGACAGTGTGCACTGAATTGTGTGTTCAGTCCTGTGCCCATATTATTCATATGTATCCACACATTTGAGCATGTTAAATCATGCCAGAGTATTTTTCAATAGCTTGGTTAACTGGTGGTTGCATCAATGCATGATCATGCAACAGTACCTTCTGTTATTTTTAAATCTTTTTATCTGATGCTGCCATGGCCAAAGTTGATATCTTCATAGGGTACATTCATGTCTGTATTCAGAAATCCAGCAGGTTGTTCCACCAGAGGGGCAGCCTGCCAGAGTTCATTATATCTGGCGTAGCAGAATAATGCCAGGAACTGATCCCCTTTAACTACAATGGGGTCCAACGAGGATCCAGTCGCTTGCCAGCAAAACAAAACATCCTCCATGTAGTGGGCAGATCCCCATCAGATCTGTACACACATGTGAACATAGGGTAATAAGTTCAGCCACAATATGTACAATGTACTTGATAGTAAAGGATTTTACGGATTCCCTTATTTCTCACAATTTAGTTTATTTTTTATTTTATTTTGTGCAGCCATTAACAGGGTTAATAAACTTGTAAAGATAAAATATCAAGTTACCTATTTTTAACCCCCCCAAAAAACTTTTAAGAAACATCTTTCATCTATAGAAAGTTTTGGGGACATATGTGCAGAATGTATCTTATGTGTCTTATATCTGTCAAGTATTACAATTGGTAATGCTGAGATCTCTACCATTCACTAGAACAAAGGGGCCACAGTGCCCTTGTGAGTGTTGTGTGCATTGTGTTAACTGCAAGCTTGTACCTTCCAGGCTATGATGTTAGTGCTTCAGTTGACTTGGCAGTGTACTGTGTCCTAGAGACTATGGGGTTGCTAGCTCCAAGATCAGTGATGCTAACTTTTGGCATATTGAAAAAATGAGTGCGTTTGGGAAAAGGTACAGAGGGACAGTAGTCCAATTGGAATAGAGCCTGCAATTAGGGTAAGAGCCCCACTATTCCATCCAACCCGTTGTCTGAAATGTGCCTTTTAAGTGAAACTGTTTGAGATAATATCTTAAAAATGTTTTATTTACACTAGGGATCGACCAATATTGAATTTTTTTTTCATTATTATTATTTTTTTATTTATTTAGAGCCGATACCAATAATCTGAACTTTCAGGCCAATAGCCGATAATTTATACCGATATTTTATATCTCATAATATATATTATATTAGTTGGTAGTCACTGAGGTGGTGGAAATTTGCATTTGGCACTAGTATATTATAAATGTAAATTATAAATTAATAAAGCCCTTAGTTGGTAGTCAATTTATATTTATAATATTCTAGAGCCAAATCCCAATTTCCACACCATCCTCCCCTCACTGACTTTATTAACCCCTATCAGACCTCAGATCAGACCTTTATTAACCCCTATGACACCTCAAATGAATAAATGAAAAAAACTCCTCACCTCTCCTGCTCCGCGGCTCCTCTTCATCTCCGGGTCCGGTGTCTCGCTTCCCTGTGTTCTCCGGCTCGCGCTGCACTGTCAACTGACAGCGTCAGGTCATAGTGCGTGCACTACGTCCTGACGCTGTACGGGGTCAGGACAGCGCAGCACGGGCCCCATCAAAGAAGACCAGGGAGGGTGAGTATCGGAAGTGCTTGCTGCGCTTCTTCCCCGCTCCCGGCACCCGATGCATACTAGTGCGCGCTTCAATAATGGAAGCGCTCACTAGTATTCGCTTTATACTCATTATCGGTATATCGGCAAGGTTAGATGCCGATACCAATAATGTACAAAATCCTGAATATCGACTGATAATATCGGGACTTCCGATAATCGATCAATCCCTAATTTACACCTTTATACTCACTAGCTATAAAAAAGCTCAAAGAGTAATCAAATGACTTATGAATAAATATTGTTTGGTGTGATATTAAGCATGTGAAATTGTTGACGCATATTTTACAAAGGCTGGTAAAACAATTCAGCTATTCCAGCTACTTTCTCACTACCTAATGTTTAGTGTTTATCTGACACTCACAGATGTGAGGTGCATAGACAGAATAGAAACCTGTATGTTCACTGTGATATTGCAGTGTTATTTCATCAGCCACTTGCAGGAAGATCTTGATCTTTTTGTGCGTATGTTTGCCAAGAGCACGCTGTAAAATTGTAATAATAACTACCCATACTTAAGGAAATTGTATTTGAAATTGAGAATAAAAAATAGAAATTAATAATGCCATATTACTAGGATAACAAGTTAGTTTTTTCCTTACCATCAATGATTTTGTAAGAATAAATGCAAAACAAGAAAATGTAATTTAGCATTGCTTATTTTACATACACACTAACTATATATATATATATATATATATATAATCACACACACACACAATATTTTTAAGCTGCATATTGTAGGAGTTCATACCTTCAATACATAAAATCATCAAAATGGTGTGAAGTTGTTAGAAAATTCCATAATTATAATAGTCCATATGTTAAGTTGGTATGTGAAGAAAGTTTAGAGAAGAGGAAACTTTGAAGTTTTTGTTTATACAAACTGAAGAAAAAAGTTCTCCTAAGAAAAAGCTGGTGGCAGGAGTGTAGAGGAGCAGCATATGGCATTAAAAGGAGCACAGCTGGAGGTAGCATTTCCATCTGAACATGATGTCAGAGCAGCTGACAGCTTGCCATCCCTCAGCCTTTTATTCTAACACACAGCCAGGGAGTTAGTGTGTGCAGAGCTGTGTGGGGAAAAGGTATCTTATTCCTCCCTAACATCCTCTCCACTTTGCATCTGTTTGTCAGTCTGTTTTTTTTTTTTTTTTCCCCTTCATTTTTTTTATTTATTTATTTCTTGAGTCGATCAATATACAACCGCATACGGCACTTGAGAGTGGAGTACATCATCAGGTCTATGTATAAAAAAGGTAGGACTTGCAGTAGATGCAGTTGTATATTGATTAACATGTTTTCTGCTTTTTCATTATTTTTAGTGTGACTTATTTCATCTTAAGCATTTTCCTTTGGTAAGTGCATCTCTTGGAAATCTGCTGTGTTAGATTATTTATAACATTATTAATGATTTTGTGATATATTGCTCCTTCTTTGCTATTGTGTTGAAGTGGTTAAAAACCTTTCACTATGGTTTAGAAAGCGCAGTGCAGGTTTTATTAGTTTCTTGTGGAACATGACATGGATGTTCATCATCTTCTTGTTACAGCCTTAAATCACAATAAGCTCCAAAATATTTTATTTTCATTTTAAAGTATCTGGCAATCTGAAAGCACTGGGAAAAAACATCAGGCCTGAATTAAGGTTGCAGTCTGTTTGATTTGTGCCCTTTTCACTATTAATATTACAATTTCACCTGCCTTTAGTTTTCTATTTGTTGTTTTTAATTTTTCTGCATCTACCTGTCATTGTCATATATTGTAGGTTTTGCATGTATTCCCAGTACTTGTTTATGTACTAGCAAACTAATTTGGAACTTGTAGATTTGAGCTGCTTGAATTGGCCAGACAGCTGTAATCGCACTCCTCTATTCTTAATCTCTTTATCTGGGCAGCAGCTGCCATATGGCCACCGTCAGCTGGATCAGATGTTTATAAGCTTCCTTCTTCGTCCCTCTGTCCTTTCAGCCTACTAATTTGATCACAGCTACCTTGTGAGCTGCCCTCAAATCTTTATTTTTAGCCCTCTTAAGGATTAGGATTGATGTGGGTTTCAGTGCACTTAAAGTGATTGTATTTGTTAATCTTTGCATTCTTTTGTTTTGTAAAGATAATGTAAGGCTATTTTATTGTAAATCAATTTTGGTTACTGAAAGTATTTTATTTCATAGAATTTTGTGCTGGCACTATCTACCTTCATAATTTTCTCTTTACATACTAGTTTACTTGCTTCCTAGACTTATTGCGCAGCATGGACGGACTGAAATGTGCACAATGTTTAAGATTAAAATCCATTTAATCTGTTGCGTTATTATATAGTTAAAATCAGTTTTGCTTTAAAAATGTAAAATTTTTATTTATTTTTTTGTTCTCTGGCCTGAAATATTGTGAAGGGCATGTCCATTAGTGAAGCATAAAGTATCTGTCTATCCCTATCCGTTAAGCTTGTTTCTTATAAAAGCTTATTCATTTAAACTAGCA
This sequence comes from Bufo gargarizans, assembly GCF_014858855.1. NCBI lineage: Eukaryota > Metazoa > Chordata > Amphibia > Anura > Bufonidae > Bufo > Bufo gargarizans. The sequence goes on from NC_058083.1 coordinate 428,202,520, forward strand.
GTTCTACAATTAAAAACATTGATTCTGTGATAAAGATCTATTAAATTGTACTTCCAATGAGAATCGTGTTACTACTTCTAATACAAAATTTCTGTTTAGGTTATGAAGACATTATGGATTTTCCAGAACATAGCAGACATTTGCTGCAGTGTTTGAGTGAGCAGAGAGATCAAGGATTTCTGTGTGATTGCACTGTTCTGGTAGGAGATGCCCATTTCCGAGCACACAGAGCTGTACTGGCTTCATGCAGCATGTATTTCCACCTCTTTTACAAGGATCAGCTTGACAAAAGAGACATTGTTAACTTGAACAGTGACATTGTTACAGCTCCAGCCTTTGCTCTCCTGCTTGAATTCATGTATGAAGGGAAACTCCAGTTTAAAGATCTGCCTGTTGAAGATGTACTTGCAGCTGCCAGTTATCTCCACATGTACGACATTGTGAAAGTCTGTAAAAAGAAACTGAAAGAAAAAGCTACAACAGAAGCAGACAGTACAAAAAAAGAGGAAGACTATTCAAGTTGTTCAGATAAAGTAGAAAGCCTCTCAGATGGTAGCAGCCACATGGCAGGTGATCTACCTAGTGATGATGAAGATGGTGATGCTGAAAAGTTGAACATTCTTCCTAGTCGAGGTGATTTGACTTCTGACTCTGAAAACATGTGGTTGAGGTTATCCTCTGATTCAACCAGCCTTACTCAACCTAGCACTGAAGGTGAAACTCGCACAACCACTGTAAAAACAGCACCTAGCCCTTCAAGCTCAGCTGGCTCCTTATCTGGGAGGTTGAAAGCTTCCATAAGGGATACAGCAGATTCAGACTGTGTCCTGGACCTTTCTGTTAAATCTAGTTTGTCAGGAGTTGAACAAATGAGCACCTCCTACTTCTCTTCATCAGAGACACTGAGAAATAATTTAGTTCATGTGAAAGTAGAAAAAGAAGCCTCTTGCGATGAAAATGATATAGATACTACTGAATATGATATGGAACAAAGTACAGTGAAAGAAGGCATAAGTAATGATATAAGGACACATTATGAGTCCATCCACTTAGGTCCTGTACGAGATGATTCCATCTTGAGAGAGTTGGATCATGATGAAAAAGCAAGTGATGATGAAATGATAACTCCTGATAATGAGCGAGTTCAGATAGAAAGTAACATGGACACAAGTCTTCTTCCTTTTGTTTCAAACATGCTTAATCCTGCCGGGCAGATCTTTATGTGTCCACTTTGCAACAAAGTTTTTCCAAGTCCACATATACTCCAAATTCACTTAAGTACACACTTTCGGGAACAGGATGGTATACGAAGTAAAGCCACTAATGATGTCCATGTCCCTACCTGCTCTCTTTGTGGTAAGACTTTTTCCTGTATGTACACGCTAAAACGTCATGAGAGGACTCATTCTGGAGAGAAGCCTTTCACTTGTACTCAGTGTGGAAAAAGTTTCCAGTACTCTCACAACCTGAGTCGGCATGCCGTCGTTCATACACGGGAGAAACCACATGCTTGTAAGTGGTGTGAGAGAAGGTTTACACAGTCTGGAGACCTATACAGGCATATCAGAAAATTTCACTGTGAACTTGTAAACTCTTTATCTGTTAAAAGTGAAGCATTGAACTTGCCTGGGGTTAGAGACTGGACTTTAGAAGATAGCTCTCAAGAACTTTGGAAATAAATGCAATGTAGGTTCATTCATGCATACAAGGTTTAGAGTTATGTATACAAGTATACATATGCACTGTCAGTATGTTTAACAAGATGTTAAATATCCCTTTACACAAGTTTTTTTTAATTTAAAGATAAATCTAGATTTTGTTAATGCAATCCTGTATCGAGCCATGGCATCTTAGAATATGTAATGAAAAATCAATTGCTTAACTAAAAATTTAGTTGTTGGATATTAGTGTTGCACTTTATCAGTTTGATACATCATGAGTCTTTACACTGAATGTTGTATTAAAATTAATTTATTTTATATAGTTTTGTAAGGAGGAGGTTTGGGTGATATATGCTAAGTCAATTAACATTGGGAACTGTCTAATGACATTATTTGATTTTCATATAATGTATAAATGGTTTCAGTGGGAAAGGGACTTTTTAGGTTTTTGTATAAACTGGGCGTATCCTGCACCTCCTCATTTATTAAACAATAGGGCATATGCTTCCCTTTAATGTAGGGCTTTATATTGAACATTATTTTTTTAATCGTCATTATCAGTAATGGTAAAATACGGTAAATCGTGAGTTTGTGAAAAAATAATTCGGAATAAATAGAAGGATTGTGAAGGTAGTTAAGTGTTCAAACTGGCTTTATAATGTACCATTTTTGTGTAACGTAAATTCACATGGTGTTGTCAAATAATTTTAATGCTACTTTTAGTTTAATTCTGTTTTCTGTTTAAACAAGAGCCGCATGAATATTTCTATCATTATTTACTTGCAGGATAACTTATTTGAACATAATTTTATCTGAAAGAAATATGCTGTTAAAATTGAATTTTTATGTTCTCAAAACAAAAAGTGTGTATGTATTTTCTAGCTGTTTTTCTTATTAGATTTAATTTTAGCCTTTATTTGTTCCCTGAAAAATATACCTGTTTACACACCTTTACAGATGCAATAATTAATAAGTATATTCAAATGTACATTCTAACAGAATAATATTAAAAGAATGGCACTTCACTATGTTTCGTAAATTAAAAAGTATAAATAATATTTTAACTACTGTTTGATTTAAGACAAAGCAATGAATGACAGAATACAAGTATAATTTGGGTTCTATAAAAACAGTGTTTTGCCTCTTTATCTAAGAACTCCTAGGATGATTTTTTCTAAACTTACACATACTTATGTGTACTGTGGTAAAAAAAAAAAAAAAAAAAAACTACAGATCTGTTGCAAAAACTCAAAGAATTTATTTATTTTTTAGGTTTTATTGCTATTTATGTAAGATGCAAACTGAAATGTACTGTTGCTAAATGAGGCATGTTTCCATTATATGCTGCATCTTTTTCAGAGGATAAAAGACAATTTAGTGGACCGATGTGTGTACTTTTTTTTAACTGTTATTTAAGAATGGTAAATTTATTTAAGATGAGACAATCATTGTCAGTGTATTGGCAATTTATTTTGCTTTATTTAGCATTTTACAATTTGTGATTTGTGAAATACTTTTATTTAATAATTAGACTTCTGTCTAGCCCTGACAATCATTGTATTTTTTTCCAGAAAAGGTGTGAGTAATTTATTATATTGTTTTAATTTTGTACTTCGTATAGGTGTTTGATATCTTTCAAGCAGTGTGAAATTTCAATAAAACACATAAATTAATGAGTGTGATGTTTTTGTATTGTTTCACTTACTCATCCTTTACAGATTTGTAAATATCATACATTTCAGGTGTTTAGAATGTTTTGCCAAAATGTCTCCATTTTATTTTTATTTTGTATGGTCTGTTAGTATAATGCAAATTAGTTTCTAGAGGAACTGTGACTCTGAATAGTCTGTGTAGGGTCCAGTCTGTAGGCTTGAGCTTTATGAATTTATTATGGAATTCTGAGTTTACTGATTGATGTAAGGTGTGTATTCTCACAAAACAGGGTAATAGCAGAAACACAAACACTAATATAAACATATATATATATACTGCAGTAATACACCAGCGAGTAGGGTTTTGAGACATATTAGAAAACTCCCACGCATTAATGCTGTTATGGTATTTATAGTTTTGGATAGACACATTTTGTATGGACAAATTTGCCATGGTGCAGGCAGAATTGTAGTTTTAATTGTATAACTTTACACTGGACATTTTCAGTACAGTATAGGAAACAAAAGAAACATTTAATAAGAAAGCCAAAATTTACTCAAAATGGATTAAAAATACACAAAATTGGATTAACAATATCAGAATTTATGTCACTGATTGGATATTAGTATGGATTGAAAATAATTTTTGTTGATATATGAGCCTCAGGATCACTGCATTAGCATAGCTATAAATATTGTGCATCTTTATAAATTTTCTTAAATCTGCTTTGGTTAACTTTAGATTTTAAAACAGTCAGACTATAAGAGTAAGGTAAAAGATTTTCATAAAAAAACATTGATAATAAAAAATCTTGATAATATGTTTATAGATAAATTATAATATATATCCACAACATATTCTGCAGAAAAGTAAACTACACATTTACCTCCCCCTTTAAACACTAAGAGGAGCCCAAATGCTATCCCATTTTACTTGAAAAATCACACTGGATATGCGGACCATTTTGTTCAAAACAAAAAATTGGGACTATGATACCATATATAAAATAATGTAATGTTTTATAGTACATATTACTACAAAAAGCATCAAAGTATTGTACATTGTGGCATCAATAATGACATTTACTGTTAACACCCTATAATATATTTACAGAATGAAATCTTGCCTCATCATATGAAGAGTTCACATACCCCATTCCACACACATTCCGGATTAAATACCTCAAGAATAACTGTTCATTTAAAACCTGCCTAATGTTTCCAATAAATGCTTACATTTGATAGTTGTCAGTCTCATAGAGGATTTCTGTGCATTGGTAATAATAATAAACAAAGGAGATAAATATACATCTATCATAATGCATTACTTATATCAATAAGAAGAAATGATTTAATTACTTTTGTTACTGCTTCCTTTCTTTTTTTCATCTGTGGAATCACTTTTTCTATTTCTAGAATTATTTTGCTTGTCATTTATTTTATTTTATTTTAAATGTATTTATACGCTAAAAAAGGGCCTTCCTCTGCTGTAACTGTCATTATTTCTTTAAAGGGGTTTCCGACATAAAAAGATAATTAACCCTTTTTTGTTTTTTCATTTATTTTTTATTTTTTCTTCCTGCCTTCCAAAAGCCATATATATATGTTTTTTTGTTCACATATCAGGAAGGTCTTGTGTTTTTTCTTTTTAAAAGGGTTGTCCATGTTTAGAGCAGAACCCGGATATATCCCCATTTTCACCCAGGCAGCCCCCCTGACTTGAGCATTGGAGCAGTTCATGCTCCAATGCTCTCCTTTGCCCTGCGCTAAATCGTGCAGGGCAAAGGCATTTTCTGGAGTATCTGTGAAGTACCGGGCTCTCCATGGGGCTGCCAGGCAGAAGCTTCTGCCCAGCAGTGGGCCCAGTGATGTCGACTGCACTGATGGGCGGCCTTTAGCGCTGCCCTAGCCTGTAAAACGCTGCCCTAGCCTACACTAAAGCCCATCCATGAGAGCCGGTGACTTCACCAAACACACTGCTGGGCGGAAGCCTCCATGGCAGTGTGTTGTTGTAAATAAAAGAGCCCTTGCCCTGCGTGATCCAGCGCAGGTCAAGGGAGTGCATCGGAGCATGAAATGCTCTGATGCTAACATCAGGGGGGCTGCCTGGGTGTAATTAGCCTATAGAGCTGCGGACATGCATGGCTAGATCGCCGCTAGCATGTCCGCTATATACCTGTCCCATATCTGTGTGTGCTTTTATTTTGTTTAAAAAATGATTTGATAGATATGTAAATGAGCCTGGTAAGGAGCCCAAGGGGCTGTACCAACCTTCTTGGAGCCCAGCCACGCCCCCTGTGAAGGAGCCCAGCACCGCCTACGTCCTCCGAATCTGCTCCTTGCTCACAAAGTTAGATCGCCGTAATCTCGCGATGTGCGAGCTTGCGCATGTGCAGTGCCGGCATAGTGTTCCTTCCCTGTGCTGGCATCAGTCTCAGGGAAGGAACTGCGCAAGCTCGCGCATTGCGAGATTACGGCGATCTAGCTTTGTGAGCAAGGAGGAGATTAGGAGTCCCAGGCGGTGCTGGGCTCCAAGAAGGTTAGTATAGCCCTTTGGGCTCCTAACCAGGATCATTGACATATCTATAAAATCATTTTTAAACAAAATAAATGCACACAGAGATATGGGACAAGTATATTGCAGACATGCTCTATAGGCTAAAACAAGGTCTCAGAATCCCTTTAAAGACTATGGGTCTAGGGTAGTGCCAGATAGGTGCGTACATAAACTGACACTATGTAGCAAGTGATATCACTGTGGCAAAGTGGCACTGGTTGCCTAATAAGGACCAATTCAGTGTGAGCCGATTCATTGTGTACAGATTTGGTATGAATAAATTCAGTACGACTCTGATACAAGATTAGTGTGGCAACTTTGGGTATACATCAGACCACAGTAAGGCTAAGGGATGTATTAAGCAAATGCTGGCAATGTCACAGGATTTAAAGGATTTTAGGGATCACCAATTAGCCAGTTATGGCTGTGTGACTGCGGTGTCCTATATTAGTCAGAAATTAGTCAGAAGGTTCCAATAAGTTCACTTGACATGCAGTATACAGTTCTATATACTTCAGCTTGTGGTTTCTCAGGCATATGTAAAAAAAAAAAGGACAAAGCGGTGAGATGAAAAAGATTGGTAGCAGGCCACTGTCTGGTGGCATCCCACCAGATCAGTACGTACTGGCTGCTATTACCTTACTGGGTATTCGCTCTATAGCTGCCTGGTGTCCCGGTCTTCTGTCTCTGCCTGAGTCTGTAGTGGTCGATGATGGGATAGGGTTCCCGTGTTTGCTGTCGAGTTAGACAGGCCTTCCTCTGGTCGGCGTCCCACGTGTGTAGCGCTGGATGTGCTCCGATATTGCGCGGGCTTCTGACATTCCACACATCCAGAATCTCAGAAGCCTGTGCAATATCGGAGCGTATCCAGTAAGAGGATGTGTTTATATATAGTATATATTTATATACTGTATAATAATTTCTTACATGACTAATTCTTGGTTGGTTTCAGATGCTCATTTGAGATCAGCCCCGTACTGTATATCTGTTTCTTATAGTAATGCAAAGCATTTATGATAAGGGTAGAAGGTACTGATAAATACATGCAATTTAGCCATTTTTCTAAAGCATTAGTTTAGTTTAACAGCTATGTATTTTTTTCTACATTTGAGTGAATAAGTCATGTTTCGTTTCATACCATATTTATATACATAGTTTGTATATTTACACTTTTGTAATAATTATAGTACCATAAAGTAGACTTTTTATTTGTGTTCATTGTCTTCCTTAACCCCTTCTACCCCGGGCCAGTTTTCCCCTTCCTGCCCAGGCCATTTTTTGCAAATCTGACATGTGTCACTTTATGTGGTAATAACTTTGGAATGCTTTTATTTATCCAAGCCATTCTGAGATTGTTTTCTCTTGACACATTGCACTTCATGACAGTCATAAATTTGAGTCAATATATTTCACTTTTATTTATGAAAAAATCCCAAATTTACACAACATTTAGAAAAATTTGCAATTTTCAAAATTTTTATTGCTTTGCTTTTAAAACAGAAAGTGATACCTCACAAAATATTTCTTATTTAACATTCCCCATATGTTTAATTTATGTTTGCATCATTTTCTAAATGTCATTTTATTTTTTGGGGACGTTAGAAGACTTTATTTTTTCCAAAACCCACTTTTTAAGGACTAGTTCAGGTCTGAAGTCACTTTGTGGGGCTTACATAATAGAAACCCCCCAAAAATGACCTCATTGTAGAAACTACACCCCTCAAGTTACTCAAAACTGATTTTACAAACTTTGTTTACTCTTTAGGTGTTCCACAAGAATTAAAGGAAAATGGAGATGAAATTTATAAATTTCACTTTTTTGGGCAGATTTTTCCATTTTAATCCATTTTTTTTCTTTATCACATCGAGGGTTAACAGTCAAACAAAACTCACCATTTATTACCCTGATTCTGAGGTTTACAGAATCACCCCACATATGGTCGTAACCGGATGTAAGGGCTCACGGCAGGCCGCAGAAGGAAAGGACTGCCGCATGGTTTTTGGAAAATAGATTTTGCTGGACTGGTTTTTAGACACCATGTTCCATTTGAAGCCCCCCTGATGCACCCCTACAGTAGAAACTCCCAAAAGTGACCCCATTTTGAAAACTAGGGGATAAGGTGACAGTTCTATTGGTACTATTTTGTGGTACATATGATTTTTAATCACTCTATATTAAGTTTTTTGTGAGACAAGGTAACCAAAAAAATTGCTGTTTTGGCACTGCTTTTATTTTTTATAACGTTTATCTGACAGGTTAGATCATGCACTATTTTTATAGAGCAGGTTGTTACTGACGCGGTGATATCAAATATGTCTACTTTCTTTGTTTCAGTTTAACATAATAAAGCATTTTTGAAAAAAAAGTTTTTGTCTCCATTTTCTAAACGCCATATTTTTTTATTTTTCTGCCAATCGTCTTGTTCAGGGGCTCAATTTTTGCAGGAAGAGCTGACGTTTTTATTGGTACCATTTTTGTGTGCATGTGATTTTTTGATCATTCATTATTGCACTTTATGAGGCAAGGTGCCACTAAAAATTGGTTGTTTTGGCACAGTTTTTGTTTATTTTACAGAATACAGGGGTTAGGTCACATGATATTTTTATAGAGCAGGTCGTTACGGATGTGGCAATACCTAATATGTATATTTTTTTCTTATTTAAGTTTTACACAATAGTATTTTTTAAACAAAAAAATTATGCTTTAGTGTCTCCATAGTCTGAGAGCCATAGCTTTTTGACCGATTGTCTTAGGTAGGAGCTAAATTTTTTTGTAGGATGAGGTGATTGTTTAATTTGTTCTATTTTGCGGGGCATACTTCTTTTTGATCGCTTGGTGTTGCACTTTAAATGATGTTAGGTGACAACGGCGATATCTAACATATCAACTTTTTAATATTTTTTTTCACTCTAACGCAATAATGGCATTTTTGAAGCAAAAAAAACATATTTTTTGTGTCTCCATTGTCTGAGAGTCATAGTTCTTTTTTTTTTTTTGTGGGCGATTGTCTTTTTTTTTTTTTTTTTTTTGCGGGATGAGGTGACTGTTTGTTTTATTTTGTACTATTGTGGGGGGCATACGCCTTTTTGATCGCTTGGTGTTGCAATTTTTGTGGTGTAAGGTAACAAAAAAATTACTTTTTTTGGCACTGTTGATGTTTTTTTTTTTTTTACTGTGTTCACCTGAGGGGTTAAGTCATGTGATATATTTTTATAGAGCTGGTTGTTACAGACGCTGCAATACCATAATATGTATACTTTATTTAATTTATTTTAAATTTAACATAATTGCAATAATTGAGTAATGCACTAAACAAGTTGCCTAGGAGACCCAGCCTGAGGCTGAATCTCCTGGGCATCCGTAGAAGGCAGGTCCCGATGCCGTGCAAGGCATTGGGCAGCCTTCTCAGCCCTTGAGTCCCCTCCACTGCGGCTTCCTCACCCACCGCAAATCCCTTCTATGCTGCGGTCAGCGCTGATCGCATAGAAGGGGTTAATCCGCCGACATTGGCTTGTACAGCGATCCCGACGGATACAGCAGGGGCCCGGCTATCGGGGACTACCGGACCCCTGCATTGATCAGGCGCACACTGCTCCGGTTCCCGCCCGATCACCATGACGTACTATTCATAATATGTCGGGAAGGGGTTACATTTTTATATATTACATATTCCACTTTCAGATAATAGGGTGTTGGGTTTTTCCTTTTTATAGTTTGTCCCTCAAAGGTCAGAATAGATAATTAAGTACCTCACAGGACCAGTAGAGGCAGTTGCTGTCTTCAGTATTGAATTCCCAGCAGTATTTGACAGTAAGTGACCCAATATTTAGCTGCCCGATTGGGCAGCCAGGTAAAGCTCGCACAGTAAGCATACTTTCACATGGGCTTTAGAGAACTGAACTATTCACTGCAAATATAAATTGGGTGGACCTTAAGTTAAAGTGGTTGTTTTAATTTATAAAATTATGTATTCTTACAAGGGGTGTACCTAGCCTTTCTGCTGCCTGAGGCAGAAATTGAAGTAGCGCTTCCCCCCCCCCTCCCCATGCCAATTTCTCAATCCAGCCCCAAATTTAAGTGGACATTACCTACAGTTCCTAAAAACATACAAGGAAATACAGCACTACATAGCTCTTATGCCCAGTGGTGTCTGCTCTGATGTAGATATTATCTCCTTTCTTCTCCTTTCAGGCATAAGACCACCTTGATGACTCCTTTCATCCATGTCTTTTGTCTGCAGAGTTTGGCACATGGATATCTTAGAGTCCTTTTTTTTTATCCTCCCCTTCCCCGTTCCTTAACATCATCATCTTGCTGTTACCCCCAAAACTGTGCCTGATGTGCTCCCCAATGCCCCCATATACTATACTGCAGAAATAATAGTGCTATACAAATAGTCCTACAATAGCAATAGTGCCCCCTACAGTACTATAATTGCATATAGTTACCGCTGCATATATCATACACCAAGGAATATCCAAAAGGGATAAAACAGGTATAAGACTAGGTATAAGTCTCATTTATAAATACATGAATATACCACAGGCATGTGCAACTATATCAGGAGACCAATTAGCTTAAAGAATGTGTAGGGTACCACTGACATCTGGTACTAACACATGACTAGCTATAACCAGCATAAATAAATAGCAAATGACCTACCTGGCTGGAGGGACGGCCCGACGTCCTTTTCGCGCACTAGCTTTTTCAAAGGGCACCCATGGAACCTTTTTTTTTTTTTTTTCTCCATAACCATATTCTGACCCCTAACTTTTTTGTAGCTATGTGTACGGGGCTGTATGAGGAACGATCTGTTCTTTTCAGTGATGCCAATTTTAAGTGTGTGCGACTTTTATGATCACTTTTTATAAAAAAATAAATAAATTGTAGTTGAAGTGAAAAAAAAAGGCAAATTGGCTTTTATTTTTTTTTCCTGCTACGCCATTTGCTATATGCCATTAAAATTGTTATATTTTAATAGTATGGGCATTTTCGCACACTGCGATGCCCATGATGTTTATTTTTTTTATTAGTTAAGTATTTTTATTTTAAGAAAAGGTGGGTGATTTGAACCTTCTTTTTTTTTTTTTTTTAAGTCTTGGTTGACAATAACTGGCAATCATTCGATTGCACCTAGTATTCAGTGATGGCTAAATAGCCATCATTGAAGACTTCATTTGCACTATATCAATACAAGGCTGCCACCTAGTGGCCTGTATTGATATATACATCTAATTGACTCTGAAGCCGGCTTGAGGCTTCGGTCAATTAGATCGAGGTGACAGTTTCCCCCGATCTCAACCGGAGAACGCTGTTACCGAGTGCTCGACTTCCGGTTCCAGTTTGCGCATATGCTGTGAAAGGTAAGATTTATAATTTATTCCATATGATTTGTATTGATTTTCTAGAAGGATATATATACTTGTCTGCAAAACACAGATCGCACACCGACTTCATCTGTATTTTGTGGATCTGCAATTTGAGGACTACAAAATACATACTGTCCTGTGAATGTCACCTTACAATATATGGGCAACAGATAGTCACAAGAGCGACAAAGGAGGGCAGGGGTTAAGCTACTAATCACAGGAAAACTGTGTGCCTGTAAGTTTAGAGCCTACCTGGGACAGTAGGGAAACAGGCAGCCTCCAGTCCATCTGTGGTTCTTTCCAGGTTGTTGCAACTGCAGTGTGAACTGGGTCCTTTAATTACACATTAATCGTTAAGCACCGACTTTGAGGTGCCGTACAAAGCCTAAGAATGAGATGGAGTGGAGCTACTACAGGCATCACACGCTGGACTAGACTCAATGACTAGGTGTCGGGAGGGGACTGGTATTGTGACCTACTGTTCCTCACTCATGCCACTGCTCATCCAGTGCCTGTGCCAGCCCACCCACCTGCTCATATTTCACCTCATGCCTACTGCGTGACAGGAACGAGTGGGCAACAGACTCAGAGGAAGAGAAGAGCGATCGCTGATGGAGCTCAGGATGTGCTGTTCCACTTCTATATAGAACAGTGCACCGTGCAGCACATCCTAATTTAGTCTTACCCTGGGTTCACACCTGAGCGTTTTACAGCGCGTTCAAACGCGCTGTAAAACGCTCAAGACATGAAATCCAATGCTTCCCTATGGGAATGGTTCACACCTGGGCGTTTTACAGCGCGTACGAACGTGCTGTAAAACGCCCGACGCTCAAACAAGTACTTGAGCTTCTTTGGGGCGTTTTGACGCGCGTTTGTGGCCATAGGACACTGCAGTCAATGACACAAACGCGCGTCAAACGCGCGTTTACTATTACAAAAACGCGCGTTTAACGCGCGTTTGGGAAACGCTCAGGTGTGAACCCAGGGTTAGTGAGGGAGTGAGTCTGACTAACCACAGCAAGTGCATATCAGTACTGCGCTCTCCGTGAACTGAAAAGACCGATAGGCATATAGTGTGGGTAGCTGTTAGGAAGGCATACCACTTATCAATATTAGAGCAGTGTGCTGTGTGAGGCAGGTCTTTCACCTTAGTAACAGCGCAGAGTACTGCTCTGTCTCTGCGAAGTACTGTTTTAGATCACTGCCCCCACTTTCCACTAGAAGACATGGCCTCGCCTTGCCTCTTTATTAAGTGTGCCCCTGATACTCATTGTATTACCCACCACCAACAGTGGTGCCACATCAATCCTCCTCGCTGAGCTTAATTTGTTTGGCTGCAGCCTGTGATTGGCTGCAGTTGTGTCCAGTGTAAAAGGCACATCTTTGCAGCTACCAAGAAAATTGTATTGCTGTTGCTGCAGAAGGGAGGGACAGAGCAGCAGAGCTGGATGTGGAAAAAACTGGCCAAGCTTACATTCTTCTATCTTATCATAATTGTTTTCTGGGGCTTATTGTTTAAATAAGGTGGACAACCCCTGGTCATGCATCTACATGTTTATTCTGGGGTGGACACAGGAAAACAGCTTATGTCTTCTTAACTGAAGAAGAAAATTTAGCTTTAATCTACTGTTAAACTTCCTGTCTAAAAGATATTTGGCACTTCTGATATTGCCACTCCAAGTCATTAATTTGGTTTCTACTTAGACATCCAGATGTAGACCTTTTTTTGTGTCTCTGATTTGGTACAATACTTTTTTGTTAGAAAGGTCCACAGATAAGCGGATTACCCCAGCTCCTAATTATCTTCCACTAGACCTTAGGTGTCCTTGATAAAGGGTCCATTATTGTGTCAAAGTTGGGCCCACCAGAGAATTCTTTGTGACTGGTGAGCCTATCTGACCCTGTCCTACAGGGAGCTATACTCTTAGCTACTCCTACTAATTAATGGATGTTCTAAACTAATCACTGTCCTTTTATAAAACTAGAATGCCCTCCAAAGCAAATTTGTGAAAGGTCCTCCTTAAGCAGAGATTACTTTCCAATACTGTGCAAAATTCCTTCAATAATGGTTCGTTTACTTGGCTTGTGGTATCAAACGTCATCCAAAATCCTGTTTACAGAGCAGTGCTGAGCGGTTAGATTTTTAGAGTATACTGTATTGTTTCCTTCAATTTGCTTCATTCATCTGTGATGATGATGTTTGAGTCTTCCTTTCCCTATGTTGAATCCAACGAGAAATAACTTAACCTCTTTAGGACACAGGGCGTACAGGAATGCCCTGATGTCCAGGTACTTAAGACAGCAATTCAGACCTGCGGTTTGCGGCTTATCATGTTGCGGGCGGCGGTTCCATCGGGTCCCCGTGGGGCTGTAGGGGGGACCCGATGGCATGGAAGGCAGCGAGATGCTTTCCTGAGGCATCGGCGCTGCCTTCCTGTGACGAGCCTTTAAAAAAAAAAAAGCTGTTCTTGTATAAAAATTACATAAAAAAATAAACATATTAGATTTCGCCGCATCCATATCGACCGGCTCTATAAAAATATCACATAACCTAACCCCTCAGATGAACACCATAAAAAATAAACTGTGCTAAATAAACAATTTTTTGTCATCTTACATCACAAAAAGTGTAATAGCAAGCGATCAAAAAGACATGTGCACCCCAAAATAGTGCCAATCAAACGGTCATCTCATCCCGTAAAAAATGAGACCCTACCTAAGATAATCGCCTAAAAACTGAATAAACTATGGCTTTCAGACTATGGAGACACTAAAACATGATTTTGTTTAAAAAATGAAATCATTGTGTAAAACTTACATAAATAAATAAATTGTATACATATTAGGTATCGCCGTGTCCATGACAACCTGCTCTATAAAAATACCACATGATCTAACCTGTCAGATGAATGTTGTAAATAAAATAAAAAACTGCTAAAACAGCTGTTTCTTGTTACCTTGCCTCACAAAAAGTGTAATATAGACCAAACAAAAATCATATGTACCCTAAACTAGCACCAACAAAACTTCCACCCTATCCCGTAGTTTCTAAAATGGGGTCACTTTTTTGGAGTTTCTACTCTAGGAGGGCTTCAAATGGGACATGGTGCCAAAAAAACTGTCCAGCAAAATCTGCCTTCCAAAAACCGTATGGCATTCCTTTCCTTCTGCGTCCTGCTGTGTACCCGTACAGCAGTTTACGACCACATATGGGGTGTTTCTGTAAACTAAAGAATCGGGGCCAAAAATATTGAGTTTTGTTTGTCTGTTAACCCTTGCTTTTGTAACTGGAAAAAAAATATTAAAATGGAAAATCTGCCAAAAAGTGAAATTTTGAAATTGTATCTCTATTTTCTATTAATTCTTGTGGAACACCTAAAGGGTTAACAACATTTGTAAAATCCGTTTTGAATACCTTGAGGGGTGTAGTTTTTAGAATAGGGTCATTTTTGGGTGGTTTCTATTATGTAAGCTTCACAAAGTGACTTCAGACCTGAACTGGTCCTTTTAAAAAGTAGTTTTTTTTCAAGATTTACTTCTAAACTTCTAAGCCTTGTAACGACCCCCAAAAATAAAATGTAATTCCCCAAATGATCCTAACATGAAGTAGACATATGGGAAATGTAAAGTAATAACTATTTTTGTAAGTATTAACCACTTCAACCCCGCTAGCTGAAACCCCCTTAATGACCAGGCCACTTTTTACACTTCTGCACTACACTACTTTCACCGTTTATTGCTCGGTCATGCAACTTACCACCCAAATGAATTTTACCTCCTTTTCTTCTCACTAATAGAGCTTTCATTTGGTGGTATTTCATTGCTGCTGACATTTTTACTTTTTTTGTTATTAATCAAAATTTAACGATTTTTTGCAAAAAAATGACATTTTTCACTTTCAGTTGTAAAATTTTGCAAAAAAAACGACATCCATATATAAATTTTTCGCTAAATTTATTGTTCTACATGTCTTTGATAAAAAAAAATGTTTGGGTAAAAGTTATAGCATTTACAAACTATGGTACAAAAATGTGAATTTCCGCTTTTTGAAGCAGCTCTGACTTTCTGAGCACCTGTCATGTTTCCTGAGGTTCTACAATGCCCACACAGTACAAACACCCCACAAATGACCCCATTTCGGAAAGTAGACACCCTAAGGTATTCACTGATGGGCATAGTGAGTTCATAGAACTTTTTATTTTTGTCACAAGTTAGCGGAAAATGATGATTTTTTTTTATTTTTTTTCTTACAAAGTCTCATATTCCACTAACTTGTGACAAAAAATAAAAACTTCCATGAACTCACTATGCCCATCACAAAATACCTTGGGGTGTCTTCTTTCCAGAATGGGGTCACTTGTGGGGTAGTTATACTGCCCTGGCATTCTAGGGGCCCAGATGTGTGAGAAGAAGTTTGCAATCAAAATCTGTAAAAAATGACCGGTGAAATCCGAAAGGTGCACTTTGGAATGTGTGCCCCTTTGCCCACCTAGGCTGCAAAAGTGTCACACATCTGGTATCGCCGTACTCAGGAGAAGTTGGGGAATGTGTTTTGAGGTGTCATTTTACATATACCCATGCTGGGTGAGAGAAATATCTTGGCAAAAGACAACTTTTCATTTTTTTTTATACAAAGTTGGCATTTGACCAAGATATTTTTCTCACCCAGCATGGGTATATGTAAAATGACACCCCAAAACACATTCCCCAACTTATCCTGAGTACGGCGATACCACATGTGTGACACCTTTTTGCAGCCTAGATGCGCAAATCGGCCAAAATTCCTTTTAGGAGGGCATTTTTAGACATTTGGATCCCAGACTTCTTCTCACGCTTTAGTGCCCCTAAAAAGCCAGGGCAGTATAAATACCCCACATGTGACCCCACTTTGGAAAGAAGACACCCCAAGGTATTCAATGAGGGGCCTGGCGAGTTCATCGACATTTTTTATTTTTTTGGCATAAGTTAGCGGAAATTGATTTTTATTTTTTTTATTTTTCTCACAAAGTCTCACTTTCCGCTAACTTGGGACAAAAATTTAATTCTTTCATGGACTCAATATGCGACTCATGGAATACCTTGGGGTGTCTACTTTCCAAAATGGGGTCATTTGTGGGGTGTTTGTACTGCCCTGGCATTTGAGGGTCTCCGCAATCATTACATGTATGGCCAGCATTAGGAGTTTCTGCTATTCTCCTTATATTGAGCATACAGGTAAAGAAAAAAAAATGAACGGCACAGATTTCTTCATTCGCATTGATCAATGTGGATGAAAAAATCTCTGCCCAAAAAAAAGAGGGGAAAGGCGTCTGCCAGGACATAGGAGCTCCGCCCAATATCCATACCCACTTAGCTCGTATGCCCTGGCAAACCGGATTTCTCCATTCACATCAATTTATGTGGATGAATAAATCATTGCCGGGATTTTTTTTTTTTATATACAAAGTGTTTGCCAAAGCATAGGAACACCGCCTCCTCCTCAGCTCATAATGCTTGGCAAACTTATCTTTTACTGCAGAGGAGAAATCTCGTCTTGCAGCGCCGCATACACCGACTTGTGTGTAATCTGACAGCAGCGCAATGCTTCTGTCAGAATGCACATCAGTGCTGCAGCTAGTCGATCGGTTGGTCCACCTGGAAGGTAAAAAAGAAAAAACCAGGCCGCAACGCAACAATTTTATTAACTTTTGAACAGAACATATAAACTTTAACTTTTTGAACTGAACAACCTTTTTGCTTACTGGTGATGGTGATGTGGCGAAGTACATTATGCACTTTATCCCAGGTGAAAGGAGAGGTTTGCAGCAGCAGTATGTGAATGGGCCCTAATAGCCCTGTGTGCCTGTCCTGGTGAGATGTGATCACTATGCTAGGTGTACCTGTGTGTGGTGCTTCCGGAAACACTCCCCTAAGCATAGGGCAGGGTGGTCAGAACAGTCAGGACAGAAATAGCGGGTGTCACACCTTATTCTACTCCTGCTACAGACACTACATCTTTTTCGGGGTGACGGTTGGGTTGAGGTATCGGCATCAACATTGGGGAAATGTCGCTCGTGTAGACGGCTAACTACACTGGTGGATGGGGCCACGGAACCTCCTGGGTACAGGAGGTTCTCGATGATCTCTTCCTGAAATTTGAGGAAGGATCGTGTTCTCCCAGCCTTACTGTAGAGAACAAAACTATTATACAGAGCCAATTGAATCAAATATACAGACACCTTCTTATACCAGCGTCTGGTTCCTCGGGACACTAAATACGGAGACAACATCTGGTCATTGAAGTCCACCCCTCCCATGTGAAGGTTATAGTCGTGGACTGAGAGGGGCTTTTCAATGACACGGGTTGCTTGCTCAATTTGGATTGTTGTGTCTGCGTGAATGGAGGAGAGCATGTAAACGTCACGCTTGTCTCTCTCCATTTCACCGCGAGCAGTTCTTCGTTACACAAGGCAGCCCTCCCCCCCCCCCTTGCAAGACGGGTGGTAACGAGCCGTTGGGGGAAGCCCGCGTGACTAGTTCGCGCGGTGCCACAGGCGCCAATCTGTTCTAGAAACAAATGCCTAAAGAGGGCCACACTTGTGTAGAAGATGGTACCCCTTGCCGAATAAGGGTGACACCAAGTCCCAGACTGTCTTCCCACTGCTCCCCAGGTAGTCAGGGCAACCGACTGGCTCCAGGGTCTGATCTTTTCCCTCATAGACACGAAATTTGTGGGTATAGCCTGTGGCCCTTTCACAGAGCTTATACAATTTGACCCCATACAGGGCGCGCTTGCTTGGGATGTATTGTTTGAAGCCAAGGCGCCTGGTAAAATGTATTAGGGACTCGTCTATGCAGATGTTTTGCTCTGGGGTATACAAATCTGCAAATTTCTGGTTTAAATGGTCTATGAGGGGCCGAATTTTGTGGAGCCGGTCTAAAGCTGGATGGCCTCTGGGACGGGAGGCGGTGTTGTCGCTAAAGTGCAGGAAACGCAGGATGGTCTCAAATCGCGTCCTAGACATAGCAGCAGAGAACATGGGCATGTGATGATTTGGGTTTGTGGACCAATATGACCGCAATTCATGCTTTTTAGTTAGACCCATGTTGAGGAGAAGGCCCAGAAAAATTTTAATTTCGGAAACTTGGACTGGTTTCCACCGGAAAGGCTGGGCATAAAAGCTTCCCGGGTTGGCGGTTATAAATTGTGTGGCATACCGATTTGTTTCTGCCACAACTAAGTCTAAGAGCTCCGCAGTCAAGAACAGCTCAAAAAATCCCAGGGCCGAACCGATCTAAGCTGTCTCAACCCGAACTCCAGACTGGGCGGTGAAAGGGGGAACTACAGGTGCGGCTGAAGTTGGGGACTGCCAATCGGGGTTTGCCAGCACCTCAGGGATTCTAGGGGCTCTACGGGCCCGTTTTTGCGGTGGCTGCGACGGGGTAACTACTGCACGTGTTAGCGTACCAGCTTCAACTGCCCTTCTGGTGCTCGCCACTTCACCATGTTGTACGGCAATGCTGGTACTAGGTCCAGGATGGTCTGCGCTGCTGGTGTATGCCTCACCACGTAATCCGACAGCGCCAGCCCCACTCTGCTGCCCTTGAAGCGGATCCTGCGCAACCTGTGGTCTAGCGACACGGGGCCGGGTACGCCTGGTGCTATCAGGGACCTCAGCCTCCTCGTCCGAACTTTGGGTCAGAGTGCCACTGCTTTCTACAGGTTCATATTCTGACCCGCTAGATTCATCAGATGAGGGTTCCCATTCCTCATCTGACTGGGTCAGAAGCCTGTAGGCCTCTTCAGAAGAATTAATATTGAAAAACCATGGCACTCTATAGCTGTATTTTGATTGCTTCTTTTATTTCATTTCATTGTATATTTTTAAATATTGTAAATATTTTTGTATATCCATCCAAAAATAGTACGCCACTGGCCAACGTTTCGGTCTAATTTTCAGACCTTGTTCACGGCCTTAGTCTGCATAGTAAGGAGTCTCTGGGACTCCTTACTATGCAGACTAAGGCCGTGAACAAGGTCTGAAAATTAGACCGAAACGTTGGCCAGTGGCGTACTATTTTTGGATGGATATACAAAAATATTTACAATATTTAAAAATATACAATGAAATGAAATAAAAGAAGCAATCAAAATACAGCTATAGAGTGCCGTGGTTTTTCAATATTAATTATATGCACCTTTACCACTGAGCAACGCCTTCCACAACCAGGAGTGCCGCTCAATCACCCTCTCTTCAGAAGAATACCCCCTGTTTGACATTTGGGCAACTAAATTTAGGGGTATTCCCTGAGACTACCCAAGAAAAAAAGCAAGCCTGTCTTACAAATGGGAGGCTAGCGAAGTACCGGAGGCCGCTGCGGTTGATAAAAAATATCAAAACAGATTTTTTTATCGCCGCAGCGCGTGTAAAGTGAATGTGCAGTGATCAAAAAAAATAAATTTTTTGTCACTGAGGTGGGGCGGGCGTGGGTGAACGCATGTGTGGGCGACCGATCAGGCAAACACTGCGTTTTGGGTGGAGGGCGAACTAAAGTGACACTAATACTATTATAGATCTAACCGTGATCAGTTTTGATCACTTACAGATACTATAAAAGTACAAATGCTGATTAGCGATATGCTGATTAGCGATACGCTAATCAGCGAATAAGGGACTGCGGTGCGGTGGGCTGGGCGCTAACTGATCCCTAAACTACCTAACCAAGGGGCCTAAACTATCCCTAAAACCTAACAGTCAATACCAGTGAAAAAAAAAAAAAAGTGACAGTTTACACTGATCACTTTTTTCCTTTCACTAGTGATTGACAGGGGCGATCAAAAGGGTGATCAAAGGGTTAATTGGGGTGCAGGGGGTGATCTGGGGCTAAAGTGTAGTGTTGGTGCTACTCACTGTGAAGCCTACTCCTCTGCTGGATCCAACCGACGAAAAGGACCAGCAGAGGAGCAGGGCAGCCATATAACAGATCTGTCACAACCAGACAGCTGAGAAGCTCTGACAGAAGCCTTTCAGAACCTCCTCCTTGAGTTTCTTTGTTGTGATGTTCAGTTCCTCATCTCGTTAGCCTCTCTCAGCTGTCATGTAGTTGGACTAATTGCATCCCTTTAAATTCCGCCCCATAATGCATTACTGGGCGGCTTATACTACTTCCTGGAGTGTGTGTGCATGCTGATCTTGTTTTCCAGTCTGCTACAAAGTTAAGTGCTGAACATTTATCTGTTATTTTCTGTTTGCTGGATCCCAGGTGACCCTGACTCCCTCCGTGTCTGGTGTAGGGAGCCGGTGGTCGTGTCCCCTCACTATTGTAGGGTGTTCAGGGGTTATATAGTCGAGGTACGTGGATATGCAACCATCCACCTCTGGGATCTTTGCATAGGCTGAGCAGCCAGGGAAAGTCTCAGGTCTTGTGCAGGGGTCTCCCTTTTGGTTCCTTAGCTTTGGATCCAGTGAGTCATATATTCATGTTGCTTTGTCTTGTTTCCTGTACACCGTCCGTGACAAGATCATATTTACTAATATGATCTGTTATCTGGCTTCTGATTAGATTTTTTTAAAATCAGCAACCTGCCAGCGACGATCATTGGCTGGCAGGTTGCTAACGAAATACTCCTTTAACTTTTGCCGGCCCGCGATGCGCCTCGCGAGATGACGCACGGATGCGTCCAGGAGGAATGAATCAACCACCTTCCGGACGCATCCGTGCGTTAGGCGGTCCGGAGGTGGTTAACCCCCTTAAGGACCGGGCTCATTTTCACCTTCAGGACCAGGCCATTTTTTTTCAATCTGACCAGTGTCACTTTATGTGGTGATAACTTTAAAAAGCTTTGACTTATCCAGGCCATTATGAGAGAGGTTTTTTTTGTCACATATTGTACTTTATGACACTGGTAAAATGGAGTCAAAGAAATTAATTTTTATTTATTAAAAAAATACCAAATTTGCCAAAAATTTAGGAAAATTTGCAAATTCCCAAGTTTCAATTTCTCTACTTCTATAATACATATTAATACCTATAAAAATTGTTATTACTTTACATTTACCATATGTCTTCTTCATGTTAGAATCATTGTGGGAATGATTTTATTTTGGGGGGACGTTACAAGGCTTAGAAGTAAATCTTGAAATTTGTCAGAAATTTTCAAAAACCAACTTTTTAAGGACCAGTTCAGGTCTGAAGTCACTTTGTGAAGCTTACATGATAGAAACCACCCAAAAATGACCCTATTCTAGAAACTACACCCCTCAAGGTATTCAAAACTGATTTTAAAAATGTTGTTAACCCTTTAGGTGTTCCACAAGAATTAATGGAAAATAGATACAATTTCAAAATTTCACTTTTTTGACAGATTTTCCATTTTAATATTTTTTTCCAGTTACAAAGCGAGGGTTAACTGCCAAACAAAACTCATTATTTATGGCCCTGATTCTGTCGTTTACAGAAACACCCCATATGTGGTCGTAAACTGCTGTACGGGCACACGGCAGGGCCAGAAGGAAAGGAATTGCTAGACAGTTTTTTTGGACACCATGTCCCATTTGAAGCCCCCCTGATGCACCCCTAGAGTAGAAACTCCCATAAAAGTGACCCCATCTAAGAAACTACACCCCTCAAGGTATTCAAAACGGATTTTATAAACATCGTTAACCCTTTATGTGTTCCACAAGAGTTATTGGCAAATAGAGAGGAAATTTCAGAATTTCTATTTTATTTGTAAATTTTCCATTTTAATCCATTTTTTCCAGTAACAAAGCAAGGGTTAACAGCCAAACAAAACTCAATATTTATGGCCCTGATTCTGTAGTTTACAGAAACACCCAATAGTCGTAAACTGCTGTACGGGCACACGGCAGGGCGCAGAAGGAAAGGTATGCCATACAGTTTTTGGAAGTTTTTGGACTGTTTTTTTTGGACACCATGTCCCATTTGAAGATGCACCCCTAGAGTAGAAACTCCCAAAAAGTGACCCCATTTTAGAAACTATGGGATAGGGTGGAAGTTTTGTTGGTACTAATTTAGGGTTTGTATGATTTTTGCTTGCTCTATATTACACTTTTTGTGAGGCAAGGTAACAAGAAATAGCTTTTTTGGCACAGTTTTTTTGACAGGTTAGATCATGTGTTTTTTTTTTATAGAGCAGGTTGTCATTGACGCGGCAATACCTAATATATATACAATTTTCCCCTAACCCATGACGGCACCCTGTGCGACTCAGGACCTCCCATCAGGACAGGAAACCTGAGAAGATAAAAAGGACACACCTCCACCCAACACCAGTTCAGGTTTCCTGTCCTCCGGATGGGAGATCCGGAGAAGCAGCTGATGCTGAAGACGTACCTCCAAGACACCGGAGCTGGGGAAGGTCTATGGCTGTATGCCGTGGGAAGGCCTATCCCTGGGGAGCGGTAGTTCTGTGGCCGTGCCGGAAGCCGCTCCCCATAAGTCTGCCTGCACCTGCCCTCTCTCTGGCCCTGCAGGGAGCCGCTGTGGCAGTGTTCAGGCGGATCCCCATGCTGTTCCTCGCTCTCCCCGGTTCCAAGATGGCGCCCGTGCGCCTATGCGCATGCGCGGGGGCCGTCTCCTGAGGATGATGTCGGTGGGGGGGCGGAGCTTCAGCCCTGCAGGACCCAGAAGTAGGGGCCGGAGCGCGTCTTTTAAAATACAAATACGGCGGCAGGTTCAGGCAGCCAGCTGGGGCACAATTTGGATGTGCCGCGTAGCGATCCTGGTTGCATCATGTCGGAGCCTACAGAAGGACGCGCTGAACCCCAGGAACCCTTGAGGCCTCCAAGTCCGGTATTGGTCTGAGGATGGGGAAAAAGGAAAAAGCTTCAATGGGTGAGAGCGTTCTAATGTGGTGTTTCATATGATTGTCTCCTTTTAGATCCCTAAGCCACCTAAAAAATCGTCTTCCAAGACAAAGCACAGGGAATGTGCGGAATGTAAAACGTCCCTATCTGCATCTTATCAGAAGGCGTTATGCTCAACATGTATAGATAAACTGGTAGCAGAACAATCCCAGACCCTCACTAAGTCCATGAAGTCTGTTATCAAGGCATCCTTTAAAGCATTCAGTAAAAGCCGTGCTAGGTCCCCAGATAGACCAGGGAGGGATACGGAGTATGACAGTATTGAATTGGATTCATCCGACGATGGCGGAGAATCCAGACAACTATCGGACTCTTCGGATGAAGATTATTCAGGGAGATCCTTCTTTTCCCCTGAGGATACGCAGCCATTACTAAAAGCGGTCAGAGCAACTATGCAGTTGGAAGACGTTAAGCAGACCAGATCAGTTGCGGACCAGGCCTTTCAGGCATTAGGCCCTAAAAAACATAGGGTCTTCCCTATTCATGAAAACATGTAAGCGATCATTAATAGGTAGTGGAAAAATCCTGATAGAAAATTTTTCTTACCCTCCTCGGTGAAAAGGAAATATCCTTTATGAAGAAAAAGTTTCCTCCAGCTGGGATAGGGCCCCTACGGTAGATACTCCAGTCGCTAAGATAGCTAAGAGATCTGCCCTCCCCTTTGATGATCTGGGTTGCCTTTCGGACCCGTTAGATAAGAAAGCAGATATTTACCTAAAACGGGCGTGGGAAACTTCAGCTACTTGTCTTAGACCCGCGGTTGCAGCCACTTGGGTATCCCGGTCCTTAAGATTGTGGATTGAACAGCTAGAGGCACATCTTAAAGAGAAGAAGCCTAGGGAGGAAATCTTAGCTTCTCTTCCCACCTTTGCTAAAGCGGCGGGTTTTCTAACGGATGCTTCTACGGATGTTATGCGCTTTGCCGCCAAATCCTCAGCTATGACGAATTCGGCAAGAAGAGTTATTTGGCTTATGATCATGGAAGGGTGACCAGGGGTCTAAGGCCAGACTCTGTGCCCTTCCGTGTGAGGGCGATAGATTATTTGGGTCCTCCCTGGATGACATCTTGGAGAAGGCATCCGACAAGAAAAAAGGTTTTCCGGTCCCTCAGAAGACTCCCTTTTTTCGTAAACCCCAGCTGGGCTTTAGAAAACAGAGGGGTAAGCCATACAATAGGAAGGAAAGGGATAGCTTTCCAAGAAAAACTAGCGGCTTCCTTTTTAAAACCCAGGATAGCAAACCAAAGGACAAGCAATGACGCCAGACTCCAGGTTGGGGGAAGACTCTCTGCCTTTCTCCCGGCTTGGGCGAACGTCACCTAGAACAAGTGGGTTTTGGGGGGGATAGCGGAGGGATTCAGGTTGGAGTTCCACTCTTATCCCCAAGTCTGTTTCACCCATACTCCAACTCCAAAGGATCCTCTAAAGTCCACAGTTCTGGAGAGAGAGGTTCAGTTATTGTTGGATAAAGGGGTTGTTTGCCAAGTCCCAAAGAAGGAGGAGGGCAGGGGGTTCTACTCCCCACTCTTTTTAATAAAGAAACCCAACGGTTCTTTTCGGATGATTCTGAACCTAAAACGGCTAAACAAATTCCTGAGATACAAGAAGTTCCGGATGGAAACTATAAAGTCGACTTTAGACCTGTTATACCAATGTTGCTGGGTGGCAAGTATAAATTTAGAGGATGCCTATTATCACATCCCAATTCACTCTTCCTCCCAAAAGTATTTAAGGGCGGCTGTTCAAGTAAAGGGCCAACTTCTACACCTGCAATACAGGGCACTTCCGTTTGGGGTCTCTCAAGCCTCGAGAATTTTCACCAAGGTCGTGGCGGAGATGGTGGCATTCCTTCGATCGTCTGTGATAGTATTTGTACCTTATCTGGATGATTTTTTGTTTGTGGCCCAAACAAGGGAGCAGTTACAAACAGAGCTCGTCCTGGTGTGCTTTCTGTTGAAGGATCTGGGATGGAAGATGAATCAGGAGAAGTCTTGTCTAACCCCTTCTCAAATTTGCACCTTTTTAGGAATGCAGCTAGATTCCATGGCTCAGAAGACATTCCTCCCTCAGAAGAAAGTGTCCTCAACAATAGAGCATGTGTGGTTCCTTTTCTGGTCCTTCCGATGTTCCATCAGAGAGGCGATGGCAGTACTGGGGCACCTGACGGCTACAATTCCAGCCGTACCATTTGCACAGATCCACACAAGACCGTTACAGTCGGACATCTTGAAGAATTGGAATGGTCTTCCTCAAACACTAGAGGAAAAATTTCATCTCTCCTCCAGAACAAGGTACTCCCTTCTGTGGTGGACGTCCAAGAAGAACCTCTCGGTAGGAATGCCTTGGTCCTTCATGGAACCCATGCTGATAACGACAGATGCCAGTCCGTGGGGTTGGGGATCTCATTCAGGGGGAAAATACTGGCAGGGAAGATGGGATTTAAGAACCCGGGACTGCACGTCAAATTACAAGGAGCTCAAGGCAGTAGAAAGAGTACTAAAGATGGCAGTTCCAGAGGTCTCCAACAGGAAGTTGGTCTTTTACTCAGACAATTTAACGACAGTGGCCTATGTAAATCATCAGGGCGGAACAAAAGTACCAGCCCTAATCTTCCTCTGCCAGGAAATTTTCAAAATAGCGGAAGACAGGAACCTGACCTTATCCGCAATACATTTGAAAGGGAAAGAGAATACGGTGGCCGACTTTCTAAGCCGCGTAGAGCTCAGTCAGGCAGAGTGGAGTCTGGACGAGGAGATTTTTTCCCAGATTGTAACAAAGTTTGGGACCCCATCTATAGACCTCTTTGCCACCTGGAAAAACAGGCAGACAAAGAGATTCTTCTCCCTAAATTATACCGAGAATCCTACAGCGGTAGACAGTCTGGCTCAGGATTGGAGCCAGGAACTCGGCTATGCCTTCCCACCTATTTCCCTAATTCCGCAGGTTCTGAAGAAAGTACGGAGGGAGGGAGCCACCATAATCATGGTAGCCCCCAAGTGGCCCAAGAGAGTCTGGTACTCCACCCTCTTAAGCCTAGCCAGAAGCCCTCCCTGGGTGATCCCTCCAAGAGAGGATCTACTCTTCCAGGGGCCCGTATGGCATCCCAATCCGGGGCTTCTTCAATTGGCAGTGTGGAGATTGACAGGGACATCTGGTTGAAGAGAGGGCTTTCTAGCAAAGTTGTTTCCACCCTTCTAGGTAGTAAAAAAACTTCAACAGCTAGGAAGTATAATAGGGTTTTGAATGTCTTTTCTTCCTTTCTAGGTTCTAGCCCTGATCCATTTAGTCCTCCAGAAATTCCTAAGATTTTAGACTTTTTACAAGCGGGCTTAGACAAAGGGCTCAAGGCCTCCACCTTAAAAGTCCAGGTGTCGGCCTTGAGCTACTTTTTTGACTTCCAATTAGCAATCCACCCGTGGGTCAAGCGTTTCCTTTCTGCCACTGCCAGAATCTGTCCTTCTGTAAGACCTCTTTCCCCTCCTTGGGACCTGAACAGGGTCTTGACGGCCCTAACCGATAGACCCTTTGAGCCCTTATTAGAGGTCCCAATTGACATCTTATCCATTAAAATGGCTTTCCTCCTGGCTATTACCTCTGCTAGGAGGATCTCGGAGATCCAGGCCTTCTCGGCATATCCGCCCTATACGATTATCCAGGATAACCAAATAGTTATCAGGCCCCTGACTTCTTTCCTTCCCAAGGTTGTCTCTGATTTTCATAGGAGCCAAGACATTGTGTTGCCTTCCTTTTTTCCTAACCCCTCCAATAGCTTGGAGGAAAAGTTTCATTGCCTGGACGTTAAGAGATGCTTGTTAGTCTACTTAGATGTTACGGCTCCTTGGAGAAAGGACGAGAACCTCCTGGTCCAGTTTTTAGGAGGAAATAAGGGGAAAAAAGCATCCCGCGGGGTTATTGCTAGATGGGTGAAGAAGGCCATAGCTAGAGCTTATATTTCCCTGGGTCTCCCCCCTCCTTCAGGTTTTGGGGCCCATTCTACTAGGGCAGTGTCTACCTCGTGGGCTGAAAGAGCTGATGTATCTTTAGCCCAGATTTGCAGGGCGGCTACCTGGAGCTCCCCGCATACCTTTCTTAAACATTACAGATTGCAGCTCCATTCTGATGCTTTTTTGGGGGAAAAAGTCCTTCAGGCTGTTGCCCCCCCCCCCCCCTTAGGTTCTACTTATAGTTTATCTCGCACAGGGTGCCGTCATGGGTGAGGGGAAAACAACATTGCTTACCGGTAATCGTTTTTCTCGATACCCATGACGGCACCCGATATTTCCCTCCCCAAGTAGATATATATAATATAATATATAGCATTTTGCCAGGTCTATATGAAGTAATATAGATATAATAGACAAAGATCACAGCAATGATTTCTTTTTAGGAATTTTTTTATTTCCAAATAGATATGCGGCAGAAGATTTAATTATTGTGCGTGCAAACGTTTTCGGCCGTATCTGGCCTTCGTCAGGCACTATGGGAATTACAATAAGATCATTTCAGTAACAAATTAGTTTCCAGTCAATTTACATCATTGATTATAGGGAAATCTTCATAATGTACATACATATGTCAAAAGAAAAAGAAAAATAGTAAAATTAAATAAATAAAAGTTTCGCCGTCCTTTGATTGTTCAGTTGCAGGTCATATAAACCACAATGGTGTAGGATATCTGTAATAGGTTAAGGTAGTTATACCGCCATTTGTATATTTGACATACACCTGGTCAGATCATCACGGCATTATTATTGCTGATAACATAGTTCAATATTATTTAACACATTTCCTAATATTATTTTACACATTTCCTAATAATACGTTCATCTTCATATATTCAGGTATATCATCTATTATTTGTCCATTTCGTCCTCTCCTGATCTTATCATTCCATATTGCATTACTTAATTCTATCATATTTTAGAGACCTTGGACCATTGCACATCCAGATAACAATGTTGTTTAGCCTAAACCCAGGAAATGCACTGAAGACGCATGAACCATATAACATATAGAAGGAGACATTGATCAAGCAGGGTTATTTAGCTAGTGGCTACTTACCTGTGCCGCTGGAGGTAAACAGGGAAAGATGCTTCTACATGGGGAGCCTATGGCCGCCGAATTGTGTATGGTCGCATATCCATGTGGTCATTCTCTGCTGAAACATAGGGAGGCGTTTTGGATCCATACCCTACAGACCATGACGCCAAAAGGACTCAATAGGGAATACGAAATACAAGCCTTTGCTTAATGAATCTCTACACCTGGACAACAATCTTATGGATCCTCCTCTCTTTTTCCCTTCTTCTCCCCCTCTTTGTTTCGTGTATGTCTCCCTCTCGGAACATTGGATCAAGAACATACCTTAATCTAATGACATTATTAGACTGGAAAGCCTCCTTTACCAGTATACAAGGGTATCACATTATCATAAGTACCATAATAATTGATGAGACCGTATAACATTTTATTTATTGTCCTTAATCTAATCTTTTCTTAATTCCTCAGGCTCCATGAACACTACACCCAGTGCCGCAGGGGGTATCCTTTTTTTATATCTATAGAGTCATCAGACTGTACTATAACCATTAGTATGTATCCTATAGCCCATTAGCTTTATCGTCCCCATATATCTTGCAGGCATACATCTATAACCTATTCGCAGGCCATCCCCAATAGTGATGAACGTAAATCTGGTGGAACGCAAACTGCTATACCTTCTTCCGGCCTTTGAAACGCACCGTGACACCAACGATGCGCTTCATACATCCACGTCACTTCCGGTTCGTGGAACGCACCGCTGCATCAGCAGTGCGTTCACTTTCATGACATCACGTCCGGTCGGTGAAACGCACCGGGACAGAACCGGTGCGTTCCACCACACATCTGAGCGCGAATCGGCCTAGATTTTGCCTGGCTCCTATAAAAGAGCAGAGAATGACCACATGGATATGCGACCATACACAATTCGGCGGCCATAGGCTCCCCATGTAGAAGCATCTTTCCCTGTTTACCTCCAGCGGCACAGGTAAGTAGCCACTAGCTAAATAACCCTGCTTGATCAATGTCTCCTTCTATATGTTATATGGTTCATGCGTCTTCAGTGCATTTCCTGGGTTTAGGCTAAACAACATTGTTATCTGGATGTGCAATGGTCCAAGGTCTCTAAAATATGATAGAATTAAGTAATGCAATATGGAATGATAAGATCAGGAGAGGACGAAATGGACAAATAATAGATGATATACCTGAATATATGAAGATGAACGTATTATTAGGAAATGTGTAAAATAATATTAGGAAATGTGTTAAATAATATTGAACTATGTTATCAGCAATAATAATGCCGTGATGATCTGACCAGGTGTATGTCAAATATACAAATGGCGGTATAACTACCTTAACCTATTACAGATATCCTACACCATTGTGGTTTATATGACCTGCAACTGAACAATCAAAGGACGGCGAAACTTTTATTTATTTAATTTTACTATTTTTCTTTTTCTTTTGACATATGTATGTACATTATGAAGATTTCCCTATAATCAATGATGTAAATTGACTGGAAACTAATTTGTTACTGAAATGATCTTATTGTAATTCCCATAGTGCCTGACGAAGGCCAGATACGGCCGAAAACGTTTGCACGCACAATAATTAAATCTTCTGCCGCATATCTATTTGGAAATAAAAAAATTCCTAAAAAGAAATCATTGCTGTGATCTTTGTCTATGATGACTACGGGGTTGGGAACCCTATCTACAGCAGCACAAGCAGAATAGCCACAAAGTTTGGTACAAAACGTAATATAGATATAAGCAGCAAAAAAAAATAAGAAAAAGAGAACAATTTATTTCTTCCACTGGTGTTGGGTGGAGGTGTGTCCTTTTTATCTTCTCAGGTTTCCTGTCCTGATGGGAGGTCCTGAGTCGCACAGGGTGCCGTCATGGGTATCGAGAAAAACGATTACCGGTAAGCAATGTTGTTTTTTTTATTTATGTAAGTTTTACACAATGATTTCATTTTTGAAACAAAAAAATCATGTTTTAGTGTCTCCACAGTCTGAGAGCCATAGTTTTTTCAGTTTTTGGGCGATTATCTTAGGTAGGGTCTCATTTTTTGTGGGATGAGATGACGGTTTGATTGGCACTATTTTGGCACTATTTTATTTTTTATGGTGTTCACCTGAGGGGTTAGGTCATGTGATATTTTTATAGAGCCGGTCGATACAGACGCGGCAATACCTAACAGGTATACTTTTTTAAAACAAAAATAAAAATAAAAAATTATGTTTTAGTGTCTCCATATTCTGAGCCATATTTTTTTTTTAATTTTTGGGGCGATTGTCTCAGTTAGGGTCTTATTTTTTGTGGGATGAGGTGACTGTTAGATTGGTACTATTTTGGTGGGCGTACGCTTTTTTGATCGCTTCCTGTTGTACTTTTTGTGATATAAGGTGACAAAAAAATTGTTTATTTAGCACAGTTTTTATTTTTTTGTTTTTACGGTGTTCATCTGAGGGGTTAGGTCATGTGATATGTTTATAGAGCTGGTCGATACGGACGCGACGATACCTAATATGTCTATATGTCTTTTCCCAACTTTTTTTTTTGACAAAAAATTTTTTTTACTTATTTTGGGAAAAGGACGCTTTTCTTTTTTTTTTTTACTTGAAACTTTACTTTTTTTTGTAAAACTTTTAATTTTATAAACTTTTTTCACTTTTTTTTTTGTCCCACTATGGGACAGGGTCTGATCCTTGTTTCAATACAGCACAATACATCTGTATTGTGCTGTATTGAACTGTTAGTGTCTTACACAGTAAGAAGCTAACAGTTGCCTAGGAGACCCAGCCTGGGGGCTGGGCCTCTTAGGCTTCCGTACATGACAGGCCCCAAGCCTGGGGCTGCCATGGACACCATCGAGTCCCCGCCATAGCAGCGCAGGGACCCGATGCATGAGGTGAGGGAGCAGGGCTGCCATCAGAAATTTTGGGGCCCCTTACACATCTCAAGGCCTGCCCCCCCCCCCCTTCTACCCCGCTCCTTTAGAATCTTTCTGACTCCGCCTCCTGGCCCCCCTCCACCCCAAGGACCCACCCCCAATTTCATTTTTTTTTTTACAACTATAAAGACAGTAAAAAGTGATAATCAGTGATTTTCAGTAAGGAATTATTTTTTAACCAATTAATATGAAGCCTGCTACCACGACAAGGTAGACTCTTTAAAGCAGGACCCTACACTACCTGTTCTAATATGCCCTAGCAATCTTCCCCTGGCACATTTAAGAAAAAAACACCTTAAAAGCACCAGGTTTACAGTTTTACCCGGTTATGAACTTTTTAATTGTATAAATAAAACCACAAACAAAACATTTCACACAGTATCTATATAAGTATATATAAATACAATAAATTAGTTAAATATTTAACTATGGTGAGTTGACTATCTCCTCAGTTTTAGGCTTGCAAAGTCTTCAATCAAATCCTTAAAACTCAGCTTACGTGCAAGTTCATGCTCAATGGAGAGACGTGCAAGACTATTCAGACGTTGCTCACTCATTGTTGACCGCAGATAGTTTTTAATAAAAGATAGCTTGCTAAATGCTCTCTCTCCTTCAGCAACAGAGAGTGGAATTGTGGTGAAATTTCTGAGAGCAATACATATTTCTCCAAATATTCCTTCAAGCTGTAATTTATGTATGGAGTTCAACAAGTCAAGAGGGGCTAAGTCTCTTGTAAATGTGGCATCATATACCTTGCAAAGATGCTGAAGTTCACCTACTAGAGAGCTTGAGAGATCGTCAGAGTAGTAAGAGATCAGGTTTTCTGTGGAGCTTACCAATTCCGCATCTGAAAGGGTTTTTTATTTCAAAATGGGAGTAAACAGGCAGCAAACCTTTTCCATTGATTGAAACCTCTGGTTCAACTCACTAATTATAGAATCAAGTGTCGCAAAGAAAACGTTGATCTTGAATTCCATTTCAGCTTCTTCTGGTTCAATACATACATCTGGCTGCTGCTTTCTTGACCTATTCAGCCACCTTGGTGCTTTCAGGATCTTCGGTATCCCCATTTCTTCTGCCACAAGTTTTGCCTCAGAAAGTAGATCTGTCCACCTATCACGAAGTGCCTGCATTTCCAGCGAAAGGGATTTAATATTTTCTCATCCGATATCCATTGAAATAGATCTGGCTTGTAGAATCTTGTTTCTCTCTTCAAAACTCTGCAGAACTTTTAACCAAAATGTCGCAAGTATCATAGCCTTAAAAGATAAAAAAATAATCTTTCAGTCCCATCGCTTCAGAATGAGCCTCACTTGAAAGTCTTTGGGAAGGGGGGGCATGGCCAACAGCCGAACAGGGAGGAACCCTGTTGTCATAGAAAGAGCCCACAGAGCCTTGCGTCCCACACCAAAGCCGGAAGACCCCTCAAGAGACGTAATCTGTAAACTCTTGAACTTTGCTCAGAAAGAAGCAATAATGAAAAAAGCTAGAGAAATGGAAAGCATTGAATATGGAGATGCCACAATTCAATTATTCCAAGATATTGCGCCAGTAACACTAAACAAAAGACGCATGTTAAAACCTCTAACAGACAATTTAAAATACAAGAGAATTGCTTTCAGATGGCTGTTCCCTTTTGGGATGCTGATAACACGGAGAGAGAGAAGATACACTATAAGAACACCAAAAGATCTACCAGACGTCCTTGCTGCACTGGAAATCACGAACATAGATGTCCCAGACTGGTCCATTGCTACAGATGTTCTTATACCACCTGAAGTTCCACCCTCAACCACATGGTAGACCGTCCTCTCCAGTAAAGCTCTGAAGAACAAAAGAAGGCAAGGGAAGATGACTCCTAGATGTCTCATAGCAGATGAGGATTGAAGTTATATAAGATTGATATCTTGTCCTCCCACTTATATAGAGGTTACTGATTGTGCTCTCCTAACCTTCTCTTCTTATATTACTTTATGGAAAGAGATCTCTAATTTCCCATGATCTTGATGTGCAGCATGAGGCCTTCCTCCCCTCCTTTTCCTGAACCCCCCCCTCCTCCACTTTTCCTTCCCTCCACTGATTTGGGATGGACGCTCATGCTGCAACTTTGGATCAACACCCAGAGCCACTCAGTAAAGCCCCCTCTACCTCACATTATACTTTTGTATTACTGTTATTACTTAAACTAATAGTAGTAAGAATATATACTACACCACCTGTGCCGTACATCATATGTATTGAAAACGTTTTTGTTTCAAACCTGTTAAATTACCTTCTTAGGTCTCCTTAAGACCTATAATCTACATGTTCCCACTCATTCTCTTATTAGAGATGTATTTTCGGGAATGGTTCTTATATGTAATGTTCATGTCTAATCTTTATTTTGTTTTCTATGTATTTAGAATGGCTTTATCCCCTCCCTCATACCCATCCCCACTTACTCCTGTACCCAGAGTACCAATGAGTGCCTTCAGAAGATATAAATACCCAGTAGAAGCAGAACTGAGCATCACACCAGTGAGTAAATTATATGCACAAGATCTCATACACACTTCTCCTCATGGCAGAACTTAGAGTAGCTACCTACAATGTTAGAGGCTTTAATTCTCCAGTGAAGAGAAGTCAAATCATGAACCAGCTAAACAAAGAAAAGGCCAACATAATATTTTTACAAGAAACACACTTTAAACATAATAAAATACCTGAGCTATCCAAGACAAAATATAATCTTTGGTTCCATAACTCATCACCAGCTTCCAACAAATCTGGAACTAGTATAGGAATACATAGAAACACTGATTTCCTACACACATTCACCATGTCAGATGATGAAGGGAGATATTTAATGATTAAAGGGGAAATTAATTCCCAAATATACACCTTTGTCAATATCTACGATCCTAACATTGCTCAAAAGAAATGGTTCGATAAATTTTGGCCAGAATTTGAAGCCTTCCGAGAAGGGATAGTCATAGTAGCCAGAGATTTTAATGTGACACTTAATCCTCGCATTGATTCCTCAACAGGCAAATCAGCACTCCCAAACAGATCTCTAAAGCTCATAAAAAAATCCTTGCACAAAAATTCCCTAATTGACGTATGGAGAGCTCTCAACCCAAAAGAAAAGGACTTCACACATTTTTCTGCCCCACACAAATCTTATCAAAGATTGGATTACATATTCCTCCCAACTAACACTCTTCAGTTCTGTACAGAAACCAAAATAGGTCCTATTTTACATTCAGATGATGCACCAGTTTTTCTCACCTTCAAGCCACCTAACTCCTCGCCAAAATATTTTAATTGGCGTTTGAATGAAACCTTACTCAGCTCTACAGATATACACTCCGCCATAAACAAAAAGTTAAGACTATTTCACAGATAATACACAAGGAGAAACGTCCCCACAATTTATATGGGAAGCACATAAAGCAGTAATTAGAGGAGAGTTCATTTCCCTTGCATCAAACCTAAATAAAGCTAGGCAAAAAAAGACAAATGAACTGTTCTCCAAAATATCTAAGCTAGAATGCTACCACAAACGCCTTAAGAAAAACGACATTCTTGATAAACTTAACAAAGCTAGGGAAGAGTTGAAGACTCATCTTAATGCTCAAACAGCAAAGTTATACTTAGCCTTAAAACAAAAATTCTTTGCACATGGCAATAAATCTTCCAAATTCATGATTGCAATGTTACGCCAACAAAAACACAAATCTAGAATAGCAGGTATTAGAACGTTTGGTCAGCCATTACATGAAGATGACACCGCCATTGCTCAGGCTTTCCATGACTTCTATACTGAACTATACAATATTAATATAGATGAGCCAGATAAGGTCACACAGGACAAAAACAAACTTACTTCTGATTTCCTGAGCAAACTTGATTTGCCAGAAATCTGTGAAGATCAAAAACTCAGGTTATGAGCCCCAATTTCAGAGGGAGCGGTCATGGAAACTCTGAAAGCAATTGCAAAAGGGAAATCCCCAGGGCCAGATGGCCTTCCAGCCATATATTATGCAACATTCAAAGATACCCTAGTTCCCCATATGGTCCAGGTGTATAATGCAGCTCTAAAAGGTGCACCCTTCACTCCTCAAACATTAAGTGCTCATATTACGTTAATCCCCAAACGTCAAAAAGATCATACACTTTGTTCTAGCTACAGACCCATCTCTCTACTGAACCTAGATATAAAAATTTACGCTAGAATCCTCTCGGCCAGAATAAAACCCCTACTCCAAGATTTGATTAACCCTGACCAAACGGGCTTTGTTCTAGGCAGAGAGGGCAAAGATGGTATGTACATAATTATTAATACTATTTCCCTAGCTAAAAATAATAAAACACCTATTGTACTGCTCGGGACAGATGCCGAGAAAGCATTTGATAGAGTGGCGTCGCCCTTTATCACTAGCACTCTGGAGAAATTTGGATTTCCAATTATATTCATCAAAGCTATTTTCTCAATGTATGCCTCTCCATGCGCTTATATAAAAGTAAATGACATTCTGTCTCGAGCTGTACATATTAATAATGGAACTAGACAGGGCTGCCCATTGTCCCCCTTATTATTTATTTTGTCAATGGAACCGCTGTTACAAGCTATAAGACAAAACCCTGGTATTAAAGGTGTAAGCTGTGGTGCCTTAGAGATAAAACAAGTTGCATATGCAGACGATCTATTGTTGGTTATCTCAAATCCTAAACAAGCTTTCCCTCTTATAATCGATATCTTAGACAGATTTGGAGAAATATCCAATTTCAAAATTAATATCGCCAAGTCACAAGCGATGGGCATACTATACTCCCATAATGCTCTTAAATATCTAGAGAAAGACTCAACTTTCCAATGGACCAAAAGTTCACTGAAATTCTTGGGTGTCAACATTCCTCCTGATCTCAATAGATTATTCAGCTTAAACTTTACCCCACTTATAAATTCCATACCAAATGTACGGAGTTCCTGGAAACCTACATTTATATCCTGGCTAGGACGAAAAAATATGTTCAATACCTTAATTTTGCCCAAACTTACATATCTCATACAGGTACTTCCAATCAAACTTCCAAAGCACTTCTTGACTTCTTTCAAGAAAATATGCTCCAATTAAATTTGGGGGAACATAAAACCGAGGATTTCGCACAATATTCTTCAACTACCCACAACCAAGGGAGGGATTGTCCTTCCTTCTTTAGACAAATATATTATAGCTGTCCACCTAAGCAGAATTATAGATTGGGTGAAACACCCAAAACACAAAACTTGGATTTCACTGGAAAAAGAACTAACAAAATACCCTCTAAAAGGTCTAGTATTCACAGACCCACAAAATACTCCAATTATAAATAAAGATAATATCCTAGTTCAAGCCACATTATCAACCTGGAAAATGAAACATATAAGAGATACATGCTCAAAATTCCCCTCTCACTTAAGTAATCTCAATGATTTCCTCATTACAACCAGAGAAGGCTATACAACCCTACCAATACAAATACGCAACAGCAATATAGCGCCTTCTGACCACCTAGACTCAGATGGAGCAATATTAAACTTGCAAGCTATGAGGGAATGTTTTGGCACACCTAAACTGAGTTACCTTCAGCACAGCATCATATCCAAGTCCCTAAAGATGGCCTTATCACAAGATTTTCAGATTAGAGAACCCTCTTGGTTTGAAAAATTAATATCTCAAACACAGACTCCAAAAAATCTCATACACATAATAATCTGAGATTTACTCCAAAACAATATACCAAAATCTCTCTACTTTTTGAAAGAATGGGAAAGAGATTTAAATATCACATTTACAAATGAAGATACCAAAGAAATATTACTCTCACCCAAATTATCCTCGAGATACGCTAATATTCAAGAAAACACATACAAGGTGATATCCAGATGGTACCTTACACCTGTTAGATTAAGCCAAATGTTTAGCACTACCTCAGATTTGTGCTGGAGATGCCTCAAGGAGAGAGGCACTTTCTTACATATTTGGTGGTCTTGCCCAATTATACAAACATTTTGGAATAAGGTTTTCGTACATATCAATTGTATCTTAGACAAAAAAGACACAAAGAGGATCATCAGTTGTCCCAAGATTGCTTTGCTAAACATTATGCCAAACTCAATGATCCTATCTGAGAAAAGTCTTCTGAGATCTCTTATTGCGGCAGCTAGACTTATCATAGCTACAAATTGGAAAGCACAAGGTCATCTGTCTGAGACACTCTGGATACATAAAGTTGCCTCTATTTCTAGACTAGAAGAATTGTCTCATTGGGAAATGAGATCATATCACAAATATAAGGACGTTTGGTCCCCTTGGCTCAATTGGAGATCCTCAATACCTTAATCCATTGTTGGGCTCACTTACTCACTTACATTAATACCTTATAGACGGATAACTCTCTGGAACCAGAAACAGATTTAACTTACTTTTTTTTCTCATATTCGATACTCACATATCCTGCTCTCAAACGGGTACTTATCACCCCTCCCTCTCTCCCCCTTTCCCCTTACCCCACCCGTTATGTTTGTTTCTTTCAATGTCATTCGGTTCTTTGATGTCCTTATAATTGATTCTGACCACTGCAATGCAAGAGAAGTAGCGTGGTAGCACATCCTGCTGCCCCTCCTGACATCCCTTCCTAATTGAATCTTAATAGCTTGGGATGTAGTTACCATTTGGTAATTATTTGGAAGTGGATGTTCTTAGGGATCCCAGGGCTTGGTGATCTTCAATATGCTAAGTTAAAACATCATTCCTTTCAAATGTATTGGTCCCTTGCTCTTAGTTCTCCTGCTACCTCATGTACCATAACGAACTGGGCTTCCTTGCTGCTTACCTATTGAGGGCGTAAAAGTCCCCACTATCTTTGTTATGGTGATTGTCTGATAAATCCGATTGTACACCACAATGTCTTTGTACTATTTACATGTATCATTGTACGTGTGTCACTCAAGAGGAATAATCTTAAAACATAACATTTAATGTCTAAATTTCTAAAATCCTTGATACAATGTGCGAAAAAGAAAATTAAATATAGTGAGATGAACACGGTGCAGGGCCCTTAATGGCTATGGCCCATGGTCATCTCAGTATATTAATAATGAAATAAATTATAGTGCACGGCGGCACTGAGAGGGTAACCAGTGTGTCCTACCGGTACCAAGGGAAGGTTGTCGGTTGCTTCAGCACACGATATTCCAGTAATCGTTCTTCCTGTATGGATGGTCGGATGAACAAACCTTAAACGTAACTTTGAGATTAAAGATTTCATCTCATGCAGAACTGTCGGGGTGATATATAAAATCACTTGTGTTTGCCACATGGAGTATATTGGAAAAACAAAGCGCGAGTTGCGTAGACGCATTGGTGAGCATCTCCTAGATATCGATAAGCGTCGCGATACTCCAGTGGCACGACATGTTTGTGAATTACACCAAGGCAATCCCAAGGTCATTAAGGCTATGGGCATAGAGACTGTCAGCCCCCCCAAAAGAGGCGGCGATTGGGATAGGATCCTCCTACAGCGTGAGACAAGGTGGATATTTCTCTTAAAAACTGTCACACCTAACGGTCTCAATGAACAGTTGAATTACAGCTGTTTTTTGTAGACTGACAGCTTTTGAGGATCTATACCACCGTTACCACCGCCTTTTTGACAACAGCCCTAACGTATTAGCCATACCCATTTATTCTTGCCATTTTCCGTTATCTTAAAAACACCTGAGACAGATACTTTCCAACTCATATGTGTAGTCTGAACACCCATTTGATAACAACCAATTGCACCATAATGTTGCAACATCAGGTTATAGGTCATTTACTTATATTGACCAAGAGCTTACATGAGATAATATCTTATCTCCTGCGACCATCTTCTATGATCTGTCGCTGCGTTTTTTCACTATCCGTCAGCTGTTCCGACCCCATATGGGAAGAATAGCCCCAAATATCTAAAAATCAGAGCCGATTGTGGCTTAATATGCCTAGTTGTACCTATAATTGTCCGATCGTAGGTACACCATATGCAGACTGTGAAGCATCAAATATCTGAGTCGCCTCCAACCTCTCTCGTTGTTGGCATTAGCTTCCGCGATCTCGTGATACCTGATGCGAGTTCGCGCATGCGCAGAAGTGCGTTTCGCATCAGGCACTTGTCCTGCGCACCAAGCCTCGTTTCAACTCTGTGTTGTGCGCATGCGCGACGCTTACGTGCGGGCGAGCGCTGCGCCACCTGACGTGTTTTACTGACGTCATCAGCAGCGGGAACTGGGCTATTTAAACAAGGAACGAACGCCAGGTTAGTTGGCGTCCCATATGCAGCTACACACATCGGTTTACTGCATTATTCCTAAACCCCCCCATCTATGGGGTAGCCCACATAGGAGCCGATCATCCTCGTGCACCTACTGACCACTTTGACTGACTGTGTCATTTCTGGTCATCAGGTTTTTCCACCCTATCTGCGATTGACCTGCTTCACTATTATATCATCTCTCCTGATGAACTGCCTAATGTCCTGGCAGTGAAACATGCGTGTAGGGACTATGCTCATGCATAAATTAGGGACATATAGTTATTAGAGTCAGGGAAAGGTTCCGGACAGGGTCGTCCTTTCAAGGACGAGTGCCCTGTGGTCAGGTTGCTATCACACTTCTAGTTTCTAGGGTATTGGCTAGACAGCCATAGGATTTCCCTAGGGACCCTACACACATGTGTTAGACTGTCAGCCGGTTGCTATCTCCCTATTGGTTCATCCGACCATCCATACAGGAAGAACGATTACTGGAATATCGTGTGCTGAAGCAACCGACAACCTTCCCTTGGTACCGGTAGGACACACTGGTTACCCTCTCAGTGCCGCCGTGCACTATAATTTAATTCATTATCAATATACTGAGATGACCATGGGCCATAGCCATTAAGGGCCCTGCACCGTGTTCATCTCACTATATTTAATTTTCTTTTTCGCACATTGTATCAAGGATTTTAGAAATTTAGACATTAAATGTTATGTTTTAAGATTATTCCTCTTGAGTGACAATTGTATCCTGGATAATCAAGAAGGCAGATACACCTTGATCTGACCTCCTCAATTACTTATGAATTTTGACTATACTGTACCATTGATATGGCAGGCTTTCTGGATAGTGGCATAAACACAGAGACATGGTTTGAAGAGGCCAAAGAGGTCTTTTCTGATAAATCTTATCAGCAAAAAAAGAGTATACCCTCCTTCAAGATTGCCTTTAAGGAACTAAATCGTCTTTACAAAGAGCACTTGGCAAGCTGGTGGGAAGTACAGAGCCTTGATAATTATATAAGGCAGGGCATTGTACCCCGAGGACTCCGCATTTCTGTCACCCCAGTACAGAAACAGCGGAGCCCTGGGTTTACCACACGTTGGGAGCAACTGGCCACTAAAAGCTCACTCCAATTGATGACACTTCTATTGGAGGAGGAAAGACTGAATTTAACTAGCCTAACTGACAAACTCAAAACTCAGATCGAGGTTACAAAAACTTTCGTAGGTGATCCTGAATTTCAAAATAAAGAAAAACAACTTCAAGTCACAGTTGAGAAATATCAGTATTACCTACGAGAACGAAAGCATAGGCAGTTTAATAAGGATTTAGCCGAATTTAAAGAGAATAAGGCCTACTCTGTCTTGAAGGAAGGGATCCCTAAAGAAATAACTTCAGAGATTTCCACCACTGACACCGAACTTTCGGACAGTGAGAGAGAGTCTGGGGGTAATTCTAACCGAAATAAATCAAGAAATTTCAATAAAAGAGGGAGAGGTAGGGGGAGAGGCAGAGGCACAACTGGTCCAAATAAAACCGGTTTTTTAGATCAGGGTGTGAGTTACCCGTTAAGGAACCGCCCCATCACACGGGAACCATCGGGCCCGAAATAATAAACCTTTCTAGCCACACCCTTACCCATAGCGAAATGGCAATATTATC
Source organism: Bufo gargarizans (assembly GCF_014858855.1). Lineage (NCBI taxonomy): Eukaryota > Metazoa > Chordata > Amphibia > Anura > Bufonidae > Bufo > Bufo gargarizans. The sequence goes on from NC_058083.1 coordinate 428,243,618, forward strand.
AAAGGGGCTGTCATTTGTCCCCACCCGCCATTACGATATGTTCACTTGGGTCAAAGACCTCCATTTGTTTATACGAAAGCTCAGGTGGCATAAACATTTTAAGATCGCCGAAAAGAAGAGGTGTCAGATTTTAGGCATACCAACAGACATTCTGAGGGATGTGGAGCTGCTACATAGTTTAGCAGAAGACGAACACACTTTGCGGGGTGTTGGCCCATTCACCCCTCTACGTAACAAGAGCAATAAAATGCCGCCTACTGGTGACGTTTCATGTGTAGACGTCTTTCTACAACTTGTCAGTGCTGATTTGATGGCCAAGGAGTATCCTCCACAATACAATAATTGTTCATCTGAAGAACATCGTGCTATTAAGTCTTTGAAAGAGGACAAGGATATAGTCATCAAATCATCCGATAAGGGTGGAAATACGGTTATTATGAATCGACCAGACTATCTATCTATGTGTGAGCATATCCTGAAAGACAGCAATAGTTACCAGTTATTGACGTCCAACCCTACGGCATCATATGTGGTTGAACTACGGGAGATTCTTCTGGCCGGGAAAGCCGAGAATCTTATCTCACAAGAGGAGCTGGACTTCATGTATCCCAGGCACCCCGTTACGGCCACGTTTTACAGTCTCCCCAAGGTCCATAAAGGCCTTAGACCACTCAAGGGGAGACCAATCGTCGCCGGCATCGGGAGCATCTGCCAAAACATAGGGATATATGTAGACCAGATCCTTATGCCTTTTGTGACTGCACTCCCCTCATACACCCGCGATACGATGGACCTTCTGAAGCGGGTGGAAGGGATCTATATTGAGGACCATTCTTTGCTGATCAGTATAGATGTGGAGGCATTGTATTCCTCCATACCTCATGAGGCGGGCCTTACGGCTGTAAGTTACTACCTCAGTATGCGAGGACAACAATATCTGGCGCATAATGCTTTTGTTTTACGGTTACTTCGATTCCTGTTGACGCATAATTTCTTCACCTTCGATGGTCGCATTTACCACCAGCTCAGGGGCACGGCCATGGGTTGCTCCTGTGCGCCGTCTTATGCCAATCTGCTCCTGGGCTGGTGGGAGGCGACCGTCGTCTTTGGGGAAGGTGAATCGATGACCGGGCCCATCACATTATGGGCCCGGTACATCGATGACATTCTGATTGTATGGAATGCGGGCACCCAGGATTTCAAAAAGTTTGTGGACTCTCTTAACGTTAACAGTATTGGCCTCCGTTTTACCTACGAGATTGGCGAGAGTTCACTACCTTTTCTTGATGTCCGCATCTCCAAGAATCCTGGTGGTGAGCTCTCTACAACTGTTTTTCGCAAGACTACTGCTACAAACTCTGTCCTACATTGGCAGAGTAGCCACCCTCTGCCACTAAAGAGGGGAATACCTTATGGACAGTATCTGCGCTTGCGCAGAAACTGTTCTGAGGAACAAGAGTTCCTACGACAGGCAGCAGACCTACGGCAAAGATTTAGGGCCAGGGGTTACCCTGATAAGGTATTGAGAGGAGCTTTTCAGAGGGCGAAGAATACTCCAAGAGAGACACTACTTACCCCAAAAACTAAACAAGAAAGTGACAGGAAAGTGAGGTTTATTACAACTTTTGACGGTTCCGCAAAGGAATCAAAAGAGATTCTAAAACGACACTGGCCCATTTTACTTATGGACCCGGATGTCCGGGAAGTCCTGCATCAACACCCACAGGTGACTTTTAGGAAGGGACAAAGTCTCAAAGATTTATTGGTGCATAGCCATCTTGCACCACCAGTAAAGCCAAGTATGTGGCTTGGACGTCAGCCTGTGGGATGTTTTAGATGCAGTGGGTGTGTGGCCTGCGGTAATATCAGCCCGGGAAAAACTTTTTACAGCACAAACCTTAAACGTAACTTTGAGATTAAAGATTTCATCTCATGCAGAACTGTCGGGGTGATATATAAAATCACTTGTGTTTGCCACATGGAGTATATTGGAAAAACAAAGCGCGAGTTGCGTAGACGCATTGGTGAGCATCTCCTAGATATCGATAAGCGTCGCGATACTCCAGTGGCACGACATGTTTGTGAATTACACCAAGGCAATCCCAAGGTCATTAAGGCTATGGGCATAGAGACTGTCAGCCCCCCCAAAAGAGGCGGCGATTGGGATAGGATCCTCCTACAGCGTGAGACAAGGTGGATATTTCTCTTAAAAACTGTCACACCTAACGGTCTCAATGAACAGTTGAATTACAGCTGTTTTTTGTAGACTGACAGCTTTTGAGGATCTATACCACCGTTACCACCGCCTTTTTGACAACAACCCTAACGTATTAGCCATACCCATTTATTCTTGCCATTTTCCGTTATCTTAAAAACACCTGAGACAGATACTTTCCAACTCATATGTGTAGTCTGAACACCCATTTGATAACAACCAATTGCACCATAATGTTGCAACATCAGGTTATAGGTCATTTACTTATATTGACCAAGAGCTTACATGAGATAATATCTTATCTCCTGCGACCATCTTCTATGATCTGTCGCTGTGTTTTTTCACTATCCGTCAGCTGTTCCGACCCCATATGGGAAGAATAGCCCTAAAAATCAGAGCCGATTGTGGCTTAATATGCCTAGTTGTACCTATAATTGTCCGATCGTAGGTACACCATATGCAGACTGTGAAGCATCAAATATTTGAGTCGCCTCCAACCTCTCTCGTTGTTGGCATTAGCTTCCGCGATCTCGCGATACCTGATGCGAGTTCGCGCATGCGCAGAAGTGCGTTTCGCATCAGGCACTTGTCCTGCGCACCAAGCCTCGTTTCAACTCTGTGTTGTGCGCATGCGCGACGCTTACGTGCGGGCGAGCGCTGCGCCACCTGACGTGTTTTACTGACGTCATCAGCAGCGGGAACTGGGCTATTTAAACAAGGAACGAACGCCAGGTTAGTTGGCGTCCCATATGCAGCTACACACATCGGTTTACTGCATTATTCCTAAACCCCCCCATCTATGGGGTAGCCCACATAGGAGCCGATCATCCTCGTGCACCTACTGACCACTTTGACTGACTGTGTCATTTCTGGTCATCAGGTTTTTCCACCCTATCTGCGATTGACCTGCTTCACTATTATATCATCTCTCCTGATGAACTGCCTAATGTCCTGGCAGTGAAACATGCGTGTAGGGACTATGCTCATGCATAAATTAGGGACATATAGTTATTAGAGTCAGGGAAAGGTTCCGGACAGGGTCGTCCTTTCAAGGACGAGTGCCCTGTGGTCAGGTTGCTATCACACTTCTAGTTTCTAGGGTATTGGCTAGACAGCCATAGGATTTCCCTAGGGACCCTACACACATGTGTTAGACTGTCAGCCGGTTGCTATCTCCCTATTGGTTCATCCGACCATCCATACAGGAAGAACGATTACTGGAATATCGTGTGCTGAAGCAACCGACAACCTTCCCTTGGTACCGGTAGGACACACTGGTTACCCTCTCAGTGCCGCCGTGCACTATAATTTAATTCATTATCAATATACTGAGATGACCATGGGCCATAGCCATTAAGGGCCCTGCACCGTGTTCATCTCACTATATTTAATTTTCTTTTTCGCACATTGTATCAAGGATTTTAGAAATTTAGACATTAAATGTTATGTTTTAAGATTATTCCTCTTGAGTGACAATTGTATCCTGGATAATCAAGAAGGCAGATACACCTTGATCTGACCTCCTCAATTACTTATGAATTTTGACTATCATTGTACGTGGCAATTATACTCTTGATTTGCTGACTGTATTGTAACCTCCCCCTCCCTTTTTGAAAACAATAAAAAGATATTAAAAAGAAAAAAGAAAGTCTTTGGGATCAAATTACTTTTTCGAGTGCTTGAATGATGCCTGGAAGTCTTAAAGCAACTGGGCGAACAGCTTCCACTCTAGCACTCCATCTGTTGTCACTCAAGGCATGCAGTGAACTTCCAATTTCATCCTTCAATATTTTCTACCTTTGTGGACTTCCACTAAACAGTACATATAAACGATTGGCACATCCAAAAAACGTAATCACATCAGGGCAGCAGGATGCGGCATGTACACCAACAAGGTTTAAAGAACGGGAAGCACAGGGACAAAATACAGCTTTTGGAAATTTCTTTTGTATGTGTGCTCTAACGCCTTTGTTTTTCCCTGACATATTTGCACCATTGTCAAATCCTTGACCTCTGCAATCATCAAGAGTTATTCCATGCTCAGCCAGTCTCAATAACAGCTTTACTGCTATCTCTTCGCCAGTCTTTTGGTGAAAATAAAAAAACTCAATAAACCTTTCTTGAATAACCCAATTTTCAGTCTCTTTCTATGCACATACCTTAAAACTGTGACATTTTGTTCTGTATGTAAAAATATCAGGTGTGGCATCACATATCAGAGATAAATAAATTGCATTCCTCCTTTCAGACAGAATGGTGTCCAGAACATGTTTCCCACATATATTTATAAACTCATTTTGGGTTGCCCAAGATAGATAATGAGCATGAACTTTTCTTCCACTTTCTTGGCTTCTCTTTACTTTTTCCAAATGTTCATGTAGCATTGGATCATAGTGTGCTATCAATTCCAGTACACCAAGGAAATTCCCGTTGTGCAAGTCTCTAATTCTTTGAGAGCTTCCACGAAATGCCAAATTTCTTGATGCCAGAAATAACGTAACATCCAGAAATCATTCTAATAAAGCAGAACATTTTTTGGTTTCATTGTCCAAACTTTTCTGCAATTGGGAGTCCAAACCATGGCCTGCAATAGATTTTTGAAGCTTCCTCCAACTCCAATAGTGTTGCTTGTGATTGATGGAATTCTCATGTTCTGGCAATCGATTGTACAGAAAATGCCACTTGTTTTTGGACAGATTAAATCCCTCTTTCCGACAAAGAAAACTAGTAGCTTTGCCACGGTCAGAAGAGAATGTAAGGCAAGTCATACAGTACAAAACATGCTTGCTCGTAACTCCACCTTAGCCAGTCCCGCACTATTTTGTCACGTCCATTTGATGATTTTGCATAGAGTAAAAACTCACTGAATTAACGTTCTTCACAATCCTTGTCCATGCCTTTTATCATTTCCTGTAGTTGTTGTTCTTTATCTAAACCACAAATCACAATACTTTCTGTGTTTGTCCGTCAACACATCTGGCCAAACTGCTGGATCCTTCCAATCAGGCTCTTCATTTTCCACAAGGCCAGAAATGTGCTCAGTCTGAGTTTCATCTTCTTCTTGTGGGTATGTGTCAGTATGACCTTCAGTGTCAGTTACAAAAGATGTGCTGCAGGAAGCAGTCTCCTCTTCTGGTTCAACAAGAACTTCTTTCTCAGATGGCTCAACAGACTCAGCAGTGGCAGCTTCCTCTGGTGATTTCTGCTTCTTGAAAAACTTTAACAACACATTTTTGTTTCTACGTTTTTCTTCTTCCTGTTCTCTTTCTCTCTTCTCCTCCCGCTTCAATGAAGCAGACTTATGCTGATACATTGTAAAATGTGACATAAAACCTTCAAAAATTAGAAAAGCTCAGTGTTTGGCCCTGCCCCCATACAGCTCCATATACATGTACCATATACAGGGTGACCAGATTTAGAAAAACAAAACAGGACACCAATTAGCAATACAACATTAAAAACCTTGATCCGTTGCGCAGTTCCAGAGATACTGCTCTCAATCCAAATTTGTAAATGATCTTCTTGCGTTCCCTAGCCCCGAGTGCACTGGTACACCCACACGCCATCTAGACGGGCATACCAGTGCACTCAGGGCTAAGAACGCCCAATGCATTGTTAGAATCAGAATGAATCGTTGTGCCAGTGGCTCAACCTTAGCTACAATCATGGCAAAAGTGCTCTCTCCAGCAGACACACACACCCTATTGTCTTGTGAAAATTGTAGTAGTAATATATAGGCTTCTGGCTGGCACTCAAATAGATGGACTTACATGGACTGGTTTGCCTTGTAAAATATATTGGACAGTTTTATTATTCATGTTCTATTGAATACACATGCATGCGCGTTTATCCAAAAGTTTTGCAATGTCAGCACATCTATATATATATATATCCTTCACACCTGAGCCTAAGTAAAATTGGTGGTGTGAAGGATATACCGTATATAGATGTGCTGACATTACAAAACTTTTGGATAAATGCGCATGCATGTGTATTCAATAGAACATGAATAATAAAACTTACACAAGTTTACTATAAAGGAGCGCTTGAAGAAACCACACATAAGTGGGGACACATCACTGGAAGCATTACAGTGACCCCTATGAGTGGTTACTCACAAGTACTATCAGTTCTATTATAGTTCAAGATTTTATGTTATTACATATAAATGCTCTATATTTTACAAGACAAACCAGTAAATGTAAGTCCATCTATTTGAGTGCCAGCCAGCCCAGAAGCCTATATATTGTTAGCATCAGGGTTGCACGCACTACTACTATGTACCATCCGGTTAGTGAGGGTGACCTGCTGTCAGTTTCTTAATGAAGTCATTACGTTCTATGTTAATACAAAGACCAATATTCCCCCAATACAGTGACCATAACGTGGTATATACCACTGTACACAAGTGCTCTGCAGACCGTACAAATTATTACAGTATAGTTTTATATAAAGACTCACAGGAGATGTCTTCTCTAAACGAATCACAGGGGGTGTCTTCTGTAATGAGAGTTGTCCACTTTTTCTTTTCTTCACTATTTGGCTCAGACCGCCATGAAGATTTCTCCCAGATTTCTTCTGTCTCCACAAAACCTATCAGATAAACATTTTAGGCTCTTTTCTTCAGCACAATAATGCCCACCTCTTTACAAACTCCCCATGTGTATTACCCCACACAGTAATAATGCCCGCTTTGAGCAACTATTAACAGAGCGGGTCCTACACAAACTATAGGGGCAACTATTAACAGAGGGTCCTACTGAAACTATATGGGGGCAACTATTAACCACCTCCAGACCGCCTAACGCAGGATCGCGGTCTGGAGGCGGCAGCTCTGCGCACAGTCACGCATATATGCGTCATCTCGCGAGACGCAAGATTTCCTGTAAACGCGCGCACACAGGCGAGCGCGTTCACAGGATCGGAAGGTAAGCGAGCGGATCTCCAGCCTGCCAGCGGCGATCGTTCGCTGGCAGGCTGGAGATGTGATTTTTTTTAACCCCTAACAGGTATATTAGACGCTGTTTTGATAACAGCGTCTAATATACCTGCTACCTGGTCCTCTGGTGGTCCCTTTTGCTTGGATCGACCACCAGAGGACACAGGCAGCTCAGTAATAAGTAGCACCAAACACCACTACACTACCCCCCGGTCACTTATTAACCCCTTATTAACCCCCTGATCACTCCATATAGACTCCCTGATCACCCCCCTGTCATTGATTTTTTTAGACATTTATATTCCAGACTTCTTCTCACGCTTTAGGGACCCTAAAATGCCAGGGCAGTATAAATACCCCACATGTGACCCCATTTCGGAAAGAAGACACCCCATTCCGTGAGGGGCATATTGAGTCCATGAAAGATTGAAATTTTTGTCCCAAGTTAGCGGAAAGGGAGACTTTGTGAGAAAATACAAAAAAAAAATATTTCCGCTAACTTGTGCCCAAAAAAATATTTCTATGAACTCGCCATGCCCCTCATTAAATACCTTGGGGTGTCTTCTTTCCAAAATGGGGTCACATGTGGGGTATTTATACTGCCCTGGCATTTTAGGGGCCCAAAAGCGTGAGAAGAAGTCTGGGATCCAAATGTCTAAAAATGCCCTCATAAAAGGAATTTGGGCCCCTTTGCCCACCTAGGCTGCAAAAAGGTGTCACACATGTGGTATCACCGTACTCAGGAGAAGTTGGGCAATGTGTTTTGGGGTGTCATTTTACATATACCCATGCTGGGTGAGATAAATATGTTGGTCAAATGCCAACTTTGTATAAAAAAAATGGGAAAAGTTGTCTTTTGCCGAGATATTTCTCTCACCCAGCATGGGTATATGTAAAAAGACACCCCAAAACACATTGCCCAACTTCTCCTGAGTACGGCGATACCAGATGTGACACTTTTTTGCAGCCTAGGTGGGCAAAGGGGCCCACATTCCAAAGAGCACCTTTAGGATTTCACAGGTCATTTTTTACACATTTTGATTTCAAACTACTTCGCACACATTAGGGCCCCTAGAATGCCAGAGCAGTATAACTACCCCACAAGTGACCCCATTTTGGAAAGAAGACACCCCAAGGTATTCCGTGAGGGGCATGGCGAGTTCCTAGAATTTTTTATTTTTTGTCACAAGTTAGCGGAAAATGATGATTTTTTTTTTCCTTTTTTTTTTTTTTCTTACAAAGTCTCATATTCCACTAACTTGTGACAAAAAATAAAAAATTCGAGGAACTCGCCATGCCCCTCACGGAATACCTTGGGGTGTATTCTTTCCAAAATGGGGTCACTTGTGTGGTAGTTATACTGCCCTGGCAATTTAGGGGTCCTAATGTGTGCGAAGTAGTTTGAAATCAAAATCTGTAAAAAATGGCCGGTGAAATCCTAAAGGTGCTCTTTGGAATGTGGGCCCCTTTTCCCACCTAGGCTGCAAAAAAGTGTCACACATCTGGTATCGCCGTACTCAGGAGAAGTTGGGCAATGTGTTTTGGGGTGTCATTTTACATATACCATGCTGGGTGAGATAAATATCTTGGTCAAATGCCAACTTTGTATAAAAAAAATGGGAAAAGTTGTCTTTTGCCAAGATATTGCTCTCACCCAGCATGGGTATATGTAGCCTAGGTGGGCAAAGGGGCCCACATTCCAAAGAGCACCTTTCGGATTTCACCGGTCATTTTTTACAGATTTTGATTTCAAACTACTTTGCACGCATTTGGGCCCCTAAAAAAAATCATCTTTTTCCGCTAACTTGTGACAAAAAATAAAAAGTTCTATGAACTCACTATGCCCATCAGTGAATATCTTAGGGTGTCTACTTTCCAAAATGGGGTCATTTGTGGGGTGTTTGTACTGTCTGGCCATTGTAGAACCTCAGGAAACATGACAGGTGCTCAGAAAGTCAGAGCTGCTTCAAAAAGCGGAAATTCAAATTTTTATACCAAAGTTTGTAAACGCTATAACTTTTACCCAAACCATTTTTTTTTACCCAAACATTTTTTTTAAATCAAAGACATGTAGAACAATAAATTTAGAGAAAAATTTATATATGGATGTCATTTTTTTGGAAAAATTTTACAACTGAAAGTGAAAAATGTCATTTTTTTGCAAAAAAATAGTTACATTTCGATTAATAACAACAAAAGTAAAAATGGCAGCAGCAATGAAATACCACCAAATGAAAGCTCTATTAGTGAGAAGAAAAGGAGGTAAAATTCATTTGGGTGGTAAGTTGCATGACCGAGCAATTAATGGTGAAAGTAGTGTAGCGCAGAAGTGTAAAAAGTGGCCTGGTCATTAAGGGTGTTTCAGCTAGAAGGTTGAAGTGGTTAACATAGGGGCCTACCCAAACTTTATAGAGGCCCCATAGTTTGGGTAGGCCCCTTTGTTAATAGTTGCCCCCGTATAGTCGTAGGTCCCTCTCAGCAAAGAGGGGCCTGCTACAACAACTATATGGGGCCCCCATAAAGTTTGGGTAGACCCCTCTGTTAATAGATGTCCCCTAGAAGGGCATGCTCTTCTTTCCGGGTGCCGCTCTACTCCTCTGTAGCCAGCAGACTGATCCTCTTGCCTTGCTCCTCTTCCGAGCTCCGCCACAGCGCTACCGAGGTCAGGTAACGACTGACGTCATAGCGCAGTGGACGTACCTCCCGGCGGCCACTGCTGTTTTAAAGTGGCAGCGGCCGCCGGACCCAGAGGTATGACCGGGTGCTGCATGAAAGTGTATGATGTCAGTGTGTGTGTGACTGATCGATTGACTGCACTGAGTACAAATTGCAATCAGTCAGTCAGGTCAGTAGCGACTCTAGTAACAATATATAGGGGGGAAGCACAAATAGAGAAGGAGAGCAGTAACAAATAAAACTTACAAGACCCCTTACAAACATGATAACACATAAAGACAGACTTGGATCCTGGATTGGTGTGCCGCAATGGTTGTCTGCACACCAAATCAGGTGTCGTCCTCCCTAGGCCGGTGACAACTGTCACAGAGGCTCACGGGGGACAAACCATAAAATTGTTTTGTCCTGATCGCAACGGAGGGTATCAGGACCAAGAGAGAGAAATGGAATGGTCTTACCAGTTCTGAGAAAGGCCTCACTTTTTAGCCACGTAAAGTGGGTTAATACAGGAGGTGGTCACGTGCAGCAGGCTGGTCATTCATCAGATGTCCCGTGGGTAAACGGATATCTGAAATTCAAGTCAGACCTAGTATTAGAGTGGTCTCAACAAAGAAACTTACCCTAGTACCACCCTGCTTGACCTATTTGGCCCTGGTGACCTAACACGGGGTCCGTGCCCCGCAAGGGGTGGCCCTGTCCGGAACCTTGCCCTGCTAAGGAGTCCCTATGTGACCCTATCACAGGGTGACCAGGGACTAGCCCCAAATATTGAGGCAAGGGAAGGTATAGTAACCGTAATTAAATTGCTGTATGCCGCAATATGTTAGCATATAGAGATAAACAACCGCAATACAATTGCACGTCCTGTGGTATGTAAGCGTGTTCCAACGCGTTTCATTACTCTAACATATCATAAGACCGCTATTCATGAACATGAGACCCCATAAATCATCAGGGGACACGGGGCCTACTGTTATGGCTCCTACCTGTCTACCTATAACGAGCATATGGGGGTATTATGATAAGGAGCCCCTCAGAGCAAGGGTAAGTTTCTTCGTTGAGGCTACTCTAATACTAGTTCTGACTTGAATTTCGGATATCCGTTTATCCACGGGACATCTGATGAATGACCAGCCTGCTGCACGTGACCACCTCCTGTATTAACCCACTTTACGTGGCTAAAAGGTGAGGCCTTTCTCAGAACTGGTAAGACCATTCCATTTCTCTCCCTTGGTCCTGATACCCTCCGTTGGGATCAGGACAAAGTAATTTTATGGTTTGTCCCCCGTGGGCCTCTGTGACAGTTGTCACCGGCCTAGGGAGGACGACACCTGATTTGGTGTGCAGACAACCATTGCGGCACACCAATCCAGGATCCAAGTCTGTCTTTATGTGTTTTCATGTTTGTAAGGGGTCTTTTATTCCCTGCCTAGGGTAAATTGACATATTAAAAGTTAAGTTTTATTTGTTACTGCTCCCCTTCTCTATTTGTGCTTCACTCCTTTGAGCGGTATCCAGGAGAACTGCATAAGCAGGCATCTACCCTGGAGAGACACCATACTTTTTTCACTTTTTTAATATATAGGGGGGGGGGGGCACATAAGATACCACAGTCAAAAAGGTCGGGGGCACTAATAATTTTCACAGCTAAGGGTACTTTCACACTTGCGTTTTTCTTTTCCGGCATAGGGCCCTTTCACACCTGCGTTATAGTCTTCCGGCATAGAGTTCCGTCGTCGGGGCTCTATGCCGGAAGAATACTGATCAGGATTATCCTAATGCATTCTGAATGGACAGTCCGTCCTTCAGGATGCATCAGGATGTCTTCCGTTCCGGAACGGAACGTTTTTTGGCCGCAGCAAATAGCGCAGCATGCTGCGCTTTTTGCTCCGGCCAAAAATCCGGAACACTTGCCGCAAGGCCGGATCCGGAATGAATGCCCATTGAAAGGCATTGATCCGGATCCGGCCTTAAGCTAAACGTTGTTTCGGCGCATTGCCGGATGCGACGTTTAGCTTTTTCTCAATGGTTACCATGGCTGCCGGGACGCTAAAGTCCTGGCAGCCATGGTAAACTGTAGTGGGGAGCGGGGAGCAGCATACTTACCATCCGTGCGGCTCCCGGGGCGCTCCAGAGTGACGTAAGGGCGCCCCAGGCGCATGGATGACGTGATCGCATGGATCACATGATCCATGCGCATGGGGCGCTCTGACGTCATTCTGGAGCGCCCCGGGAGCCGCACGGATGGTAAGTATGCTGCTCCCCCGCTCCCCACTACTACTATGGCAACCAGGACTTTAATAGCGTCCTGGGTGCCATAGTAACACTGAAAGCATTTTGAAGACGGATCCGTCTTCAAATGCTTTCAGTACACTTGCGTTTTTCCGGATCCGGCATGTAATTCCGGCAAGTGGAGTACACGCCGGATCCGGACAACGCAAGTGTGAAAGAGGCCATAGAGCTCTGTTACAGGGGCTCAATACCGGAAAATAACTGATCAGGCATATCCCCATGTATTCTGAATGGAGAGTAATCCATTCAGGATGCATCAGGATGTCTTCAGTTCAGTCGTTTTGACTGATCAGGCAAAAGATAAAACCGGCCAGTTCCGACGATGGGACTGCCCGCCGGATCACACTGCCGCAAGTGTGAAAGTAGCCTCAATCATACTACTGAAAAAACTAAATAAGGGCTCTTTCACATCTGCGTTATAGTCTTCCGGCATAGAGTTCCGTCGTCGGGGCTCTATGCCGGAAGAATACTGATCAGGATTTTCCTAATGCATTCTGAATGGACAGTCCGTCCTTCAGGATGCATCAGGATGTCTTCCGTTCCGGAACGGAACGTTTTTTGGCCGCAGCAAATAGCGCAGCATGCTGCGCTTTTTGCTCCGGCCAAAAATCCGGAACACTTGCCGCAAGGCCGGATCCGGAATGAATGCCCATTGAAAGGCATTGATCCGGATCCGGCCTTAAGCTAAACGTCGTTTCGGCGCATTGCCGGATGCGACGTTTAGCTTTTTCTCAATGGTTACCATGGCTGCCGGGACGCTAAAGTCCTGGCAGCCATGGTAAAGTGCAGTGGGGAGCGGGGAGCAGCATACTTACCGTCCGTGCGGCACCCGGGGCGCTCCAGAGTGACGTCAGGGCGCCCCAAGCGCATGGATCACGTGATCGCATGGACACGTCATCCATGCGCATGGGGCGCTCTGACGTCATTCTGGAGCGCCCCGGGAGCCGCACGGATGGTAAGTATGCTGCTCCCCCGCTCCCCACTACTACTATGGCAACCAGGACTTTAATAGCGTCCTGGGTGCCATAGTAACACTGAAAGCATTTTGAAGACGGATCAGTCTTCAAATGCTTTCAGTACACTTGCGTTTTTCCGGATCCGGCGTGTAATTCCGGCAAGTGGAGTACACGCCGGATCCGGACAACGCAAGTGTGAAAGAGGCCTTAGTATATATAAATAAGATATCTAAATACGAGAGTATTGCAGTATGCAGGGATGCCTCATTATAGCACCACTGGCACTACATTTACATTTATTTATTATCAAAAAGCATCATACAAAACTAAAAAAAAACTTTTTTACTGTCCCTTTAAGCAAAAGCCAGAATATAATTAAAGACAAAAACAGACATTAAACTGCATTTATAATAAAGCAATTTACTTACAAAAGAAGCTATTCAGTCGTCTGCTGTGCCGTCGTCCGCTTGCTTTTGAGGATTCTTTCCCCTCCTTTCTCTCTCTTCCTCAGTGGATGACACACTGTTATGGGGGGATCTGTGGATGACACACTGTTATGGGGGAGGAATCTGTGGATGACACACTGTTATGGGGGGGATCTGTGGATGACCCACTGTTATGGGGGGGGATCTGTGGATGACCCACTGTTATGGGGGGGGGGGGGGGGGGTCTGTGGATGACACACTGTTATGTGGGGATCTGTGGATGACACACTGTTATGGGGGATCTGTGGATGACACACTGTTATGGGGGGGGGAATCTGTGGATGACCCACTGTTATGGGGGGGGATCTGTGGATGACCCACTGTTATGGGGGGGGATCTGTGGATGACCCACTGTTATGGGGGGGGGGGGATCTGTGGATGACCCACTGTTATGGGGGGATCTGTGGATGACCCACTGTTATGGGGGGGGTCTGTGGATGACCCCCTTTTATGGGGGAGATCTGTGTATGACACTGAACCACTCTCAAACCCAACTGGTCAAAAATTGTTAAATGGATCCCAAACACAATATGCACAATAATAACACCCCCACCCCCTCCAACACTTTATTAACCCCTTCATGGCCTAACCTTTTTTTTTTTTTCTAAGCAGAACACACAGCTAAATAGGGCTGGCAAGGGAGGGGTTAATAACAATAAGTGATGGATCATGGAGGATCATCATGGCCCTGGATAATGTTGCTCGGTCTTTGCTCAGGGGTAAAATGCAAAGCTGTTTTCTGGATTATCCCACAGGGCCATGATGCTTCATCACTTATTGTTATTAACTCCTCCCTTGCCAGCACCATTTAGCTGTGTGTTCTGCAGCCGAACACACAGCTAAATGGGGCTGGCAAGGGAGGGGTTAATAACAATAAGTGATGGAGGATCATGGCCCTGTGGGATAATCCAGAAAACAGCTTTGCATTTTACCCCCGAGCAAAGACAACATTATCCAGGGCCAGGGCCATGATGATCCTCCATGATCCATCACTTATTGTTATTAACACCTCCCTTGCCAGCCCACCCAGCCCCTTGCCTTATGGATGGAAACAAGTCAAGTCAAGTAATAACCTAAGTGGACCTAATGAATTATTAGGGGGGGGGTCCATCCAAGTCCAAGATCATGTGTGTGATGGAGGAGGGGGTGAGGGCACTAGGGCTGCTGGGCAGGCTTTCAGACCACTACAGACCACAAGTTACCTCCACAAATTATTTTTTCCAGTCCAGATTTGATTAGTTTATCACCAGGGCCAGGCAGTCCATCCCAGGATCCCACTCCCAGCCACTAGCCAGAGGCCAGACCAGACCAGTCAGACCACTGCCAGAACAGAAGTTCAAGTTCCCGCCGCGCTAATCTGAATGCCGGCGGCGTCCCGGCGTGAGACTGCAGCAGGCAGCGACAGGCATAGCCGCACAGCGTCTGACGTCACCTGCCGCTGCGCAGCGGCTCCAGAGCCTTTTAAAGGGGAATGCAGCCGGAATACCGTCCGCAGGTTATGTTGTACTAACACAGCAATACGGGGGGAATCAGCGGAGTGGGGGGGGGGGTCGGGCAACGGGGCCAGGAATAATCAATTGCCGGGCCCCTTACTGGGGTATCGGCTATACCCCCCTCATGGCGGCCCTGCCTGTAGGATCCATGCCTGCTTTATTTTAATGAACATCAGCTTGTCCACGTTGGCTGGGGACAGGCAAATGTGAATGTCCATGATCACCCTCCCTGCCGTGATAAACACATTCAGACAATACACTTGTCGCAGGGCAGGTCATCACCCTCAAAACGTAAAGGCCAAGTTTAGGCCTTGTGGAAAATTTGGAGACCCAGAAGTTAAATGAGGCAGACCCATCGGTCACTATGTGCACGCGTACTGTTCTACCATGTTGCTGAAATGCTGCCTCCTGCTAAGAGGGTCCATATCAGATGGTGGTGCTGGATATTGTGATGTGCTGACAAAGCTTTTCCACATTTTGGCTATGCTAACCCTCCCTTCTGAGGTGCTGTCGGTGCCCCAGCTGCATTGACGACTTCCTCCACCGCCTTGTGCCTCCACTGAGCCCCCTCCTGTCAGGTGGGAACGCCATCAGTAGTTACGATGACTCTCCAGTGACGTAAGTAAGGACAGCACATTGTCCTTGTAGCGGGGATCCAGCAGGGAGGCCACCCAGTAATCAGCACTGTTAAGAATGAGTACAACTCTGTGGTTGTTGCGCAGGCACTGCATCATGTATTCGCTCATGTGTGCCAGACTTCCCAGAGGCAACGACAAGCTGTCCTCCGTGGGAGGTGTATCGTCTGTGTCCTCTGTATCCCCATTAGCCATGCTTCAGTAATGCCTGTGAACTGAATTGTGTGCCACCCTGCTGTGAACGGGGTCCTCCTCATCCTCCAAAAATATGCCCCGGCTGGACAATTGTGTACCTGGCTGCTGTTGGTGCAGACAACTGGCCTAATAACCGTGGGTATGATACCTGTTCTTCCTCCTGTGTCACATCCTCATCCATCTTGGCATCATTGGCACTAGCCATGTTGGTAGAGTACTCGAAGCAGCGGAACATGGCACACACGTCTCATATAGAGGCCCACTTGCTAGTGGTGAAGTGGCGCTGTTCCGCAGAGCAACTGACCCTTACTGCATCTGAAACTCCCTTATCGCCTGCTGCTGCTCACACAGTCTCTCCAGCATGTGATAAGAGTTCCATCTCGTGGGTACGTTGCATATGAGGCGGTGAGCGGGAAGTCAGAAGTTACGCTGCAAAGCAGACAGGGGAGCAGCAGAACGGTCAAAATGCAGAAAGCACCAACAAATGGCCCTCACTTTCTTCAGCAGCACTGACATATTGGGGTAATTCTTCAGGAACCTCTGCACCACCGAATTCAGCACATGCACCAGGCAAGGGATATGCGTCAAACCTGCTAGGCGAGATTTCACCAGTTGACGCACGCCACCAGGCTGGGCTTGAGGCTCAGCGGCACCGACCACTCATCGGTTTGTTCTTTCATGCCCACCCACAGCTCCTGCACAGTATGGGATTTTTACCCTATACCAGTGATAGGCAAACTGCGGCTCTCCAGCTGTTGCAAAACTACAAATCCCACCATGCCCTGCTGTAGGCTGACAGCTGTAGGCAGTCTTTGCATGCTGGGAGTTGTAGTTCTGCAACAGCTGGAGAGCCGCAGTTTGCCTATCACTGCCCTATACAGATGAGTTTCAGAACAGCCTGTTGTCATTTCCCCCTGGCTGTGCTGAAGTTGGTGGTGCAGGTGTTGCGCTGATATGATGAGCATTTGGTAGAAGAGAAAGAGGAGCAGGAAGCGGAATAGGAGAAAGTGGCACCGAGAAACTTTCAGCAATCCTTACTGGCAGTAGGATGTGTGCCAAACAGCTTTCCGCCCTTAGGCCCAACTGCCACTAAATTTACACAGTGGGCAGTTAGGGAGATATAACATCCCTGCCCATGCTTACTGGTCCACGTATCGCTAGTTATGTGTACCGTGCTACCGATGGCATTGCGCAAAGCACACTTGATAACTTTTTTTTCCACCACTTGTTCGTGCAGGGCAAGGACAGCCTGCAGGGCAGGGCCCGCTGGGAACCAGGTGCTGGTGATGGTATTGCTGTCACATCCTCACTTTGAGGGGTGCCAGGTGTCCCTGTCGCTCCAGAGGGTGGAGGAAGAGATCGAAACCGCAGCAGAAGAGGGAGCAGGAGGAGCCTCAGATCTTGTGGTTTTTCAGATGTCTGCTCCACGGCAGCTCATGCTTTGCAGTTAGATGCCTGGTCATGCAGGTTGTGCTCAGGTTTAGAACATTTATGCTTAGATTAAGGCTCTGATTGCACAGCATGTAAACCACCCGTGTCTTGTCGTCAGCACATTGTCTGAAGAACTGCCGTACCAGAGAACTCCTTTGAGCTGGCTTTGGTGTGCTCTGTCCCTGGGTGCGTTGGGCAGTAGCAGGTATTCTGGCTGGGGGCCGGACGCTCTGCTTAGCACCCTGCTCCCTCTTTGGCTGTGCGGTTGGCTGTGTGACCCCCTTCTACTCTTCTGAACTGCACACGTCACTCTGATGACCTGGATGTCATGTGAGGTCCAGGACCTCATCATCCTCCACATCATCTTCCACCCACTCCTCACCCACAGCAGTTGACACCTGTGTTTCGTCATCAGCAGAGACACGCTTCGGTGGTCCTCCCATGTCCTGATCCTCAAACATAAGTGGTTGGGCATCAGTGCACGCAATCTCTTCCACTTCTGGGGCAGGGCTAGGTGAATGGCCCACAGAAAGCCCGCCAGCAGAGTTATCAAAAAACAAGTGACTGCTGAATGATTTGGGGCTTAGCAGGGGTTGAGGAGGAAGTCAGATGCCCATGGTCCGCAGGTGCCAACTCTGTGCTTTCAGCAGGGGACCAGATGAAAGACAATGTGAAGGAACTTGAGGCACTGTCAGCCATCCAATCTACTACCGCCTCTACTTGTTCTGGCCTCACCATTCTTAGAGCAGTATTCGGGCCTACAAAATGATGCAAAACCTCCTGTCGCTTGCGTGTGTAATATATCTCCAAATGAAAAATATTTTTGTTTGAAAAATATTTCAACCTGATTTGGTAATCCTCTCCAAATCTAGTGTATGCTTATTTGGAGTAAAGAACATCTGGAGGACTCATCACCAGGATTCAACAAGAGTTAAATAAAAAATGAATAATGCGATTTATTATCGGTCGTCATAAAAGATGATTACTGACAAACATAGTTAAGGCCTCTTTCACACTTGCGTTGTCCGGATCCGGCGTGTACTCCACTTGCCGGAATTACACGCCGGATCCGGAAAAACGCAAGTGTACTGAAAGCATTTGAAGACTGATCCGTCTTCAAAATGCTTTCAGTGTTACTATGGCACCCAGGACGCTATTAAAGTCCTGGTTGCCATAGTAGTAGTGGGGAGCGGGGGAGCAGCATACTTACCATCCGTGCGGCTCCCGGGGCGCTCCAGAGTGACGTCAGAGCGCCCCATGCGCATGGATGACGTGTCCATGTGATCACGTGATCCATGCGCTTGGGGCGCCCTGACGTCACTCTGGAGCGCCCCGGGAGCCGCACGGATGGTAAGTATGCTGCTCCCCGCTCCCCACTGCACTTTACCATGGCTGCCAGGACTTTAGCGTCCCGGCAGCCATGGTAACCATTGAGAAAAAGCTAAACGTCGCATCCGGCAATGCGCTGAAACGACGTTTAGCTTAAGGCCGGATCCGGATCAATGCCTTTCAATGGGCATTCATTCCGGATCCGGCCTTGCGGCAAGTGTTCCGGATTTTTGGCCGGAGCAAAAAGCGCAGCATGCTGCGCTATTTGCTGCGGCCAAAAAACGTTCCGTTCCGGAACGGAAGACATCCTGATGCATCCTGAAGGACGGACTGTCCATTCAGAATGCATTAGGAAAATCCTGATCAGTATTCTTCCGGCATAGAGCCCCGACGACGGAACTCTATGCCGGAAGACTATAACGCAAGTGTGAAAGAGGCCTTAGGAAAGGTCTTAATCTATTGTCCATGAGTTAATGTTGAAAGTCCTTCAAGTATCATTATTGAAGGCCAGGAATCCTCTTCAAGCCCCATGTGTTTTCATCTTCTCCAGCAAAAACAACCCCCAACAGACTTGAGAGTGAGTGTAAGAAAATCCCCCTTGTCTGTCCCTGTCAGTCAATTATACCATAGATACAGGCGTGTCTTAGTATTGTATGGGCTTATACATTGTCATATATGGTAGACTTCAAATATACAGTAGTTCTTGATGTCCTCATATAGACCTCCCATCACCCTTGTGTATCACTATAAATGCTGTCACTGTGTAGTGTAATACATACTTTATATTACATACCAATTTATATTATATCACATATTATTTAACAGCGTGCACCAGAGCAGTTATGGGCAAACTGTGGCTCTCCAGCTGTTGCAGAACTACAACTCCCAGCATGCAAAGACTGCCTACAGCTTTCAGCCTACAGCAGGGCATAGTGGGAGTTGTAGTTTTGCAACAGCTGGAGAGCCGCAGTTTGCCTATCACTGCACCAGAGGAACATGTTTCATTTGGGCACGTAGCTGGCACAGATCAACAATGATCTCTCCCTACAGCAGGATCTCCCCCACCGCCAACACCAGCAGCACCACGGCCACGTTCCCTAGTTGATTCTCCTCTTATTTTTTTACACTCACCCACCAGATTGGCTGACAGAAAAATAATTTTATTTTTGTGTCACGGGTGCAAATGAAGTGTTTTGCACCCCAAAAAATGGCTATAGGTCACCGACACAATTAATAGACTGATTTAATCTGCTATTACAGTAAGACGGATGCAACGGTGGACTTTGGAACCCCAAAAAATGGCTTTGTGTTACCAACACAATTAACAGACTGATAGAAAAAAGGGGGGCTGGATGCACAGTCACAAATAAGCAGTGGAACCCTTATCCAGGAGTAGGTTCAGTCGCCTTAAAACAGTCAAATCCACAAGTAATTGCAGGGACCGCGCTGATACCAGCAGTAATAGACACAATGCTGACTTCAACACACGCTCCAGCAGGCAGCTTTTATCAATCCACTCCTATGGACGTCTCCTGCAGAATCTTGATACCAACCGAAAACTTCAATGTGCGGCACCAATTCCTTCACAAGACAAAGAGACACATAGCGCAATACCCAAGTGATAAAAGTAAGTATCCAATTTATTGTACTTACAAAGTCCATGTGATAAAAGGCATTTCATAAAATCACACCCCACCCGGGTTTCGGCTCTGTTATGTGCCATGACAGCAACCATGAAATTCAGGAAGTGCAGGTCTGTGTTGAAGTCAGCATTGTGTCTATTACTGCTGGTATCAGCGCGGTCCCTGCAACAATTAACAGACTGATTTTATTATTCTATTACAGTAAGACTGATGCAACAGTGGACTTTGAAACCCTCAAACATTTGCTTTGTGTCACCGACACAATTAACAGACTGTTAATACTCTGCTATTACAGTAAGGCTTCGTTCATATTACCGTTCAGCCTTTCTGTTCTCCTGCTCCGTTTTGAAGCAGGAGAATGGAAAGGATGGATTTGGCACATAACTGAGCCGAACAAAGCCTTTGGACCCCAGTGACTACAATGGGGTACGTTAAGTTTCTGCTCAGATGATGATTTTGGAGCGGAGACAAAAGTTGTGGATGCAGGACTTTTGTATCCGCTCCAAAAATCACCTTCTGAGCGGAAACCTAACGGACCCCATTATAGTCTATAGGGTCCAAATGCTCCATTCGGCTCAGTTATGTGTTGAATCCGTCCTTTCTGTTCTCCTGCTCCTATAACGGAGCAGGAGAATGGAAAGACTGAACGGTGATGTGAACAAAGACAGATGCAACGGTGGGCATTAGAACCCAAAAAAAAAATTGTGTCCCCTACACAATTAACAAACTAATTTACTCTCCGATTACAGTTAGGCCTCTTGCACATGAGCGTTTTTTTTCCATTTACGTTCCGTTTTTTTGTGTTCCGTATACGGACCATATACAGAACCATTCATTTCAATGGATCCGGAAAAAAACTGAAGGTACTCGTATACCTTCCGTTTCTGTATTTCCATTTTTCCATTCAATTCAAAGATAGAGCATGTCCTATTATTGTCCGCATAACGGACAAGGATAGTACTGTTCTATCAGGGGCCAGCTGTTTCACAAAAAACGGAATGCACACGGACTTCATCTGTATTTTTTTGAGGATCCATTTTTTCCGGATCGCAAAACACTGAAAAAGCCATACGGTCGTGTGCAAGAGGCCTTAGACGGATGAAAATGCAGTGTTATTAATGAAAAAAATAGCTATATGTCACCGACACAATTAAAAGACGGGTTAACTTTTGTATTTCTATGTCACCGGTGCAAAGGTGTTGTACTGCACCGACCAAAAATGCCTACAGATCACCCTTAGACTGAACAGCCCAATTAAGTATTGTATTTCTGTTAGGCTACTTTCACACTTGCGGCAGTGTGATCCGGCAAGCAGCTCTGTCGTTGGAACTGCCTGCTGGATACACCGATCTGGATGTGACTGAAAGCATTTGTGAGTCGGATCTGGATGCAGATCCGTCTCACAAATGCATTGCAAGAACGGATCCCTCTCTCCGCTTGTCATCTGGATGGACGGATCCGTCTTGTATTTTTTTTACACAGTTTTCCCAGATCCGTCCTTCAGGTGTTTCTTAATGCCAGACCGGCACTAATACATGTCAATGTAAATTAATGCCAGATCCTGCATTCTGGCAACTGATTAGGCATTTTGAACGGAGATAATACAGCAGCATGCTGCGGTATTTCCTCCGTCCAAAACGCCTGACAGTGACTGAACTGAAGACATCCTGATGTATCCTGAACAGATTTCTCTACATTCATAATGCATGAAGATGAAACTGATCAGTTATTTTCTGACATTGAGCCCCTTTGATGGAACTCAGTGCCGGAAAAGAAAAACGCAAGTGTGAAAATACCCTTACCTGACAGATCCAGGTCCACCATTATAATTATTCGGTGAGGGCTATATTTTCCTGTATGCAGCAGTGACATCGCGTGGACAACACATGGCCACTACAGCCAAGCACAGACCTTTTCAATGAAAAACTAAAACCAGTGCTCTTCTGCAGTGGTCACATGTTGACTACATGCGATTACCACTGCAGCCGGGCAAGCAGAGACCTCCAAGGAGAACTACTGTGGTGAACCTGGATCAGTCAGGTAAAAACATGCACATTCCTCATTGCATTATCCTCAAAAGGTTTGTCCAGTTTTTGGAGGAAACCTGGAAAGCGCCTGACTGTATAGGGAGGGTGCTTAGGGACTGATGGTCCCGTCCCCCCCCCCCCCCCTTTTCCCCTTAGGGGCATTTAGGAATCTGGCCCCGTCTCAGTAATGGTTAAGTAGGTTGCAGATTAGGGTCATTGAGAGTTAATCCCTGGGGATCCTCCTTAGACAGGATGGGGGCGGTGCAGGAAATCCTGAAGGTCACGTATACCTCCTCTCTGTCCTGGTCACTTCCTCTTGCAAGTGGAAGCAGATTGGTATGTACATAAACCTTTGCTCTGTCCACACCAGGAGTCCACAGGTGGTTCTGCCCTTTGGGCTGCTCCCTGGTGAGTTACATGAGGAGGGGAGGGTTAGCTGTGCTCTGTTGGAGCAGCCTGAGCTCTACCCTGCCATCCTCCTCCCCTGTGCCTGCTTCTGGAGCTTTGTGGAGCGGCTGCTGCGGTATGCATGCGGCTCCAGCGCTTCAGCGAAGGTCCGGCGGTCTGCTCGCCGTTCCTCCTACCCCCCTTCCCCCCGTCTCTTATTATCCCCAGCTTCACGCGTGTGTGCGCCGTTTCTTTCGACCCATCCTGTGATGTCTGTGGCGCTGCGCTGTGTCTCTGCCTCCCCCTTCCCAGCTTCTGTTCCGTGGCGTTGGGGCTAAGCATAACGGGCGGGATTGTTTGTCTCCCCGGTGATGTAGGGCAGTATGGGGTCCTCACCTCTCCCCCTGCTGCTTTGGATGGCCTCCTTTAGCTCCCATGGCGCAAGCTAGGTCGCTTCGCCTAGCCCTGCCCCCTTCCCCAGCAGCGTTTACTGGGTCCCGTACTGGGCACTGCGGGGCAGGCGAGTTTTTTTTATATGTGGTGCTTGTTTTAGCTTCCCCCAGTCTCCTGTCCAGTATTATAGATTAACCCCTCGTGCTTGCCATGTCCGATTGCGGTGCACCTGTGCCTATGGCTTCTAAGGGGTATTCCTACGGTCCCAGCTTTGCGATCAGAACCCCTTCCGTACTATGAGACTCTCTGGGTCTTATTTGTAGTCCATTATGGTGACACCCCCCCTCCTTCCTCCCCTTCACGCAGGCACAGGTGCAGTTTTTTTTCTTCCCTTAGGTTGCCTGGAGGCATGGCCATAATGGATTCCACTTGCGCCAGTCCCGTCGCCGTTCCTGTGTTTCAGGGAGAAATGGGCGCTCCAGAACCTCAGGTGGCGCTTATCGTCTTTAGGACGGATGTCAGGCGCATCAGAGGAGTCTGGTTATACATTCATCGAATCGAGGCTGTTGCCTGACCGTCACTCCAGGGCTCGGCCTGGTCGCTGCAGCCCGTACCCGCTCCTCTGGAGGTTCCGTCCCTCTCCGTGACTGGTGAGTACTGCGGGGAGGATGGTTCTTGTGCAGAGTTAGAATCACTGGTAGAGGCGGGGTCCCTGCCTTACTAAAAAAAAAAAAAAAAAATCTCGATGGCTTCAGGGTGGGTTTACAGAGCCTGTAGGTTACCCGCACATTTTTTCCTGGAGATTGGGCAACTCTGGTGCAGCCCTGAACAACAGGATATCATTAGCATATATGGAGGTTTTCTCTGTTTATACGATAAAAAAAAAAAAAAAAAGGAGAAAGAAAATTACTAACCGAATTAATATATTAAAGGCATTAAAATATACAAAGGGTATTATATAAAAAAAAAATGGAACTGAGTATATATATATATATATATATATATATATATATATATATATATATATATATATATATATATTATAAAAAAAATATTAAAAAATTAAAATAAACGTGATTAAAAAGAATGAAATGATACTAATAATGATTTAACAATGTAATTTTATGGATAAAAAAAAAATGGAATATATATATTACGATGTATAAAAAAAAGTTAAAATAAATACATATGTAAATACATAAACAGGTTTGATCAATGTATATATTTATTATGTATGTTTATATTCTCCTGCATGAGAAGCCTTGCTTCTATCTTGTGTCTTGTTTATTGGCTGGCCTTTTTTGCGGATGTTTTTCAGGATAGATCAGTCCTGCCGGGTGTTCTCCCAATTTCCCTTTCAGCATGGAGTGTAGTAGTTTATAAAAAAATAAATAAAAAAAAAGTAGTACGGTCTGTTATGCTCCTATCTGCGGGCACTGGGCCGTGTGTATATAAAAAATAAAAATAAAATATAAGCGTTTTATTTGGGCTTTCAATTATGACATGCAGGGCATGGTTAGTATGTATGTACGGAGGCGAGACACAGTAGTAGTAATCCCTCGAGCATTCAGCTCTATAGCCCGTGGCTATAGACCTTCCTTTAATGTAAATGGTTGTGAGTTCATATCATCACAGCCGCAATTGCGGTTTTCTCTTTCTGCAGTCTATGGTACTGGTCCGCCGGCCCAAGGTTCCGTTGGTATGGTTGATACCTAGTCCAGCTGGGTTGGTTGCCGTGAGGGCGGTATTAGTAACTGGTGCCACATGGTTTGTACGATGCAGGTCTGCCTCTTGTTGAGTGGATATTGTGGGTTCAGTAGTCGCAGGTATAACTAAATGGTATGCCAGGAGAGGATAACCAGGTCTGTTCGTAGACATCGCTCAGGGTAGAGCCTTGATACAACACCATTCATGGAGTTACACAGTTAACTTGATCTAAGTTTTGATGCGCATCAGACCCACTGACGGGTCCTCTTGACAGGACTTCACAGGTTGACATGGTGACCCTCCGAGCATTATTTTCATTGTACGGTAGGCGATACGGGTATAGTTGGGGAGTATTTAGTTTGGATAGCCATGTCCCGTCTCATTCAGCCTTCTGTTCTGGCTGATTGATATTTTCTCCAAGGTGTTTGTCTCTTCATTCAAGGCCGCACTGCGCGGGGGGTTGTTATTCCAGAATTTTTGTATGGGGTAATAGTACTCGGGATTGGGGTCCGTCTTTACATGTCGATCCAGTTAATATAAAGGGGTGGGTACCTCCCCTCCGCCTGGTTTCGGTCCAGCTGGTCAGTTCGTTTGGTATTCTGTAATGACTTCACGCATGGTGGGGCTCCAATTGTTTTTCCCTTTAGGTTAGGTTTCCCCCAGGCGGTTTGACAATTTGTGGGTGATTCGGGCCGGCGCTTGGGGCGCCCGGGGGGGGGGTGTGGTTCCGGACTGGTTTGTTCGGGTACGGTAAAATGAAATAAATCTGGTTGCATTTATTATCTGTGCTAGCCTGAATTGGCACAACCCTGTTCTCTTTATAGAGCTTTGAGGATACAATTCTGATTACTCCTACTGGGACACAGCTTTTATCATCTACACTGGGACTCACCCATATGATATGGGCTTATTACGCTGGGACTTTAATTGTGTGAAACATCTAGGTCTCCAGAAAAATAGAGTATTTATCGATTAAGGATATTGTTTTGTTAGTTGCTTTTTAATTTTATGCGTGTATCTTACCTTCTCCAGAGCAAGGGGTGGCTCTCTTCGTCCAGAGCACCTAGCGTGATCACTCACAGTGAGCCATCAGTTTACTCTTTCCAAGTGCACTATGGTTTGACAATTTACCTTGGTCTTTAAAAAAAAAAATAATAATAATAATAATAAATGATAACAAAAAAGAAAATACTTTTGGATGAAATATAACTATTCTGTGCCTAGTTGTGCGATCCTCTTGAGTGTTGTGGCTCTGGCTAATTGTTTTTTCTTTCAGATTTGTGGCGTTTGGCGGTTCGATGGCTGGCTTTCGTATACCTTCTGTGCGGTGCGGTGAGAGGAACAGAGGCTGGTGGACGCTCTTTTCGAGAGGTGGAAGTCTTTTGGACAGGGATCCTGGAATTCAGGTGGTCTTAACTCCTTCCGGAGGTGGTTCTTATACAGTTCCGCCGGAGGTGCGGTGATGCTGGTGACTCGCGCTATGGTAATGCGCATTTGTCCATTCCAGAGCTCTGGACCTCATGTGTTCTGACATATGATTATCCCTTTCTCATCCACCTCCTCAGGCAGAGAGTCTATAGTCTCACTGCTCTTGCTGTAAATAATCCTCTTCTATGTTGTGAAAATACATTCTTACCTCCGGACGCAGAGAATGTTCCCCTTGTCACAGTCACCGTCCTGGGGATGAACAGATGATGGGAGTGATCTCTGTACTGACCCCTGTTATATTTCTACACAGTTGTTAGATCTCCCCTCTGTCGTATTTTTCTACAGTGAATAACCCTTATTTTGCCAATCTTTCAGGGTCCTGTAGTTGCCCCATTCCTGCCATTACTTTAGTTGCCCTCCTCTGGACCCTCTCTAGTTCTGCTGGGTCTGCCTTGTTTACAGGAAACAGAACTGTACACAGTACTCCATGTGTGGTCTGCCTAGTGATTTGGAAAGGGGCTGGACTATGCTCTCATCACAGGCCTTATTGGCCTTGGTTTTCAATGGGACCTGATGGTATCTTTCTTTTGGGTGTTAATTTGGACAATTCCTTTTCTGGCCTGTACGTGAGCTAAAACAGACTCTGTTCTGCTGGGTGGTGGTCGGAGCCCCGTTGGGAGAACGGGCCTCCTCCGTGGCGGCATTTGAGTACAGCGGAGATATGGTGGTAGCAGATGGAGTAACTGCCCGCTGGGAGTCCAGCGGTTGCCAGACAGCTCTGATTACGGTTTAACTTGCCCGCTGGGAGTCCAGCCTTTGGCATACCGTTCCGATATTATGGTTTATTAAGGTTTGCCGCTTTAATAAAGAAGCTGTGGCCGATCACCATCCAGCAATAAAATGATACAGTTGTCGGTGTCTTTTGTTATGGGTCAAGGTTGGGTAAAGGGGCCAAGGGTGAGTTAAAGGTGGTATCCCCTCCCCCTGTTTCCCTGGATACCAGCAGTCTGTAAAAATGTACAGTATCAACAAACCAAACAGCCTATGCAACATAGGTTGTATGATATGTTGATATTCATGACCTATACCCGCCATCATTGATTGATTTCTGTTATTCAAAAACCACACACCTCTGCCGAAGAGCAGTTTCATTGCAGCAAGGGGATGGGAAACCACACCAATCCCCTATGAGGTAGCTAGAGATGAGCGAATCAAAGTTGATGAAGTGGAATTCGATCCGAATTTCAGGAAAAATTCCATTCGCACCCAATCCGAATTTCCCCACGCTTTATGGTAACGAATTGCATTTTTTCCTAAAATATCTGCTGTACGTGTTAGGACATGAAACAAAAACTCTGGGAATGAGGGATCACCCACAATGCCATGCATGCAGCCAATCAGCAGCCAGCCAGCCCTTTGATGTCACAGCCCTATAAGTAGCCTCAGCTATTTTGGAGTCTGTCATTTTCCAGTGTGCTTAGTGCATGGAGAGACATCAGCTGGGGCTAGGGACAGTGCTAGGAAACACTTTATTGTGCTGAAAAAATGTAGAAGTTCAGGGAAATATTAGTTAAGAAAAGGATAAGGAGGCATCATCTACACCAAGGATCAGCAACCTGCGGCACTCCAGCTGCTGTAAAAACTGCAACTCCCAGCATGCACATTTACTCTGTACTTATAACTGCCATAGAGGTGAAAGGAGGATTCTGGGAGTTGTAGTTTGTGAACAGCTGGATAGAGATGTCGCGAACATAAATTTTTCCGCTCGTGAACGGCGAACGCGAATTTTCGCAAATGTTCGCGAACGGGTGAACCGCCATAGACTTCAATAGGCAGGTGAATTTTAAAACCCACAGGGACTGTTTCTGGCCACAATAGTGATGGAAAAGTTATTTCAATGGGACTACCACCTGGACTGTGGCATGCCGGAGGGGGATCCATGGCAAAACTCCCATGGAAAATTACGTAGTTGACGCAGAGTCGGGTTTTAATCCATAAAGGGCATAAATCACCTAACATTCCTAGATTGTTTGGAATAACGTGCTTTAAAACATCAAGTGTGTGTATACGATCAGGTATGATGTTGTATCGATCAGGTAGTGCAAGGATTATGCCCGCTTCACAGTGACAGACCAAACTCCCCGTTTGAACGCACCGCAAACAGTCTATTTGCACAACCGCAAACTCCCCATTTGCACAAGGTTGGATACCAAGCTAGCCATGTCCCGTTCCTTGTCCTCACTGATGTCATTGAAGGTCTCTTCCTCCACCCAGCCACGTAGAACACCAAGGGTCTCTGAAAGGTGACAACAAGCCCCCTGGGACGCCTGCTGTGGTTGGTCTTTCACCTCCTCAAAGCCACCTTCCTCCTCTGACTCCTCTTCTTCAGACTTCTCTCTCTGCGTTGTCGCAGGTCCAGCAATCAACGACGACAAGGCTGCTTCTGGTGGTGATGGTGACCACAACTCTTCCTCTTCATGCTCATCTACGGCCTGATCCAGCACTCTTCGCAGGGCACGCTCCAGAAAAAACGCATATGGGATGAGGTCGACGATGTTGCCTTTGGTTTGACTGACCAGGTTTGTCACCTCCGCAAAAGGATGCATGAGCCTACAGTCATTGTCCATGAGTGTTCAGTAACACGGCCAAAAAATACCCAGCTCCGCAGAGGCTGTCCTCTTTTTTTTTTTAATAAAAAAAAAAAAATCTGTTCTTAACAGTTTAATCTCTGTTTTGTCCCCTAACAGGGGCCGGTGTATGGAATAGATTTTAGGAACCGGGAGATGGAAAAAGATGCTTGGTCGGTCCTCTTACTTCTAATTTGGGGCACTGCACGTATGCCTTGCAATGTACTGTGCCACCAGATATGATTGGTGTGTTAAGTAGTACTATTCCTATCAGGGGACGTGTATGGAATAGATTTTAGACAACCGCAAAGAGTTGTCAATAGTTGACACACTCATGACATAAAATTTTAGGAACCAGGAGATGGAAAAAGATGCTTGGTTGGTCCTCTTACTTCCAATTTGGGGCAGTGCGCCGTGCAATGTACTGTGCAATCCCAATATGAGTGGTATGTTAAGTAGTACTATTCCTATCCTTTTAATCCCTGTTACGTCCCCTATCA
Organism: Bufo gargarizans; assembly: GCF_014858855.1. Classification (NCBI taxonomy): domain Eukaryota; kingdom Metazoa; phylum Chordata; class Amphibia; order Anura; family Bufonidae; genus Bufo; species Bufo gargarizans. The sequence continues at coordinate 428,272,976 of NC_058083.1, forward strand.
GGGGACGTGTATGGAATAGATTTTAGGAATCGGGAGATGGAAAAAGATGCTTGGTTGGTCCTGCTACTTCCAATTTGGGGCACTGCACGTATGCCTTGCAATGTACTGTGCCACCAGATATGAGTGGTGTGTTAAGTAGTACTATTCCTATCAGTTTGATCCCTGTTATGTCCCCTATCAGGGGACGAGTATGGAATAGATTTTAGACAACCGCAAAGAGTTGTCAATAGTTGACACACTCATGACATAAATTTTATTCCTCTATGCGTCAATCTTGACTGTGCTCGTGAGCACGTTTGGGAGATTGCAGGCGATGGGGTTTTTTCAAAGCCCATGGTCGTGCTGAGGTAGTTCAATGACAGTTAAGTGACCCAGAAAACAATGATTCTGCAGTGTGCTCCCATTGTTGGCCTGGTAGGCTTTAATGATCACCTTAGATGATCACAAAGAAAATTAATGTTTTTTCTATGCAAAATTATCCAGCCGATCGCTTTTGGTCTGTTCACAGTGAGTGTGACAACATTGCTATTGCCAACACACTCATAGAGGTGGTCGCTTTATTGTGATACGCAAACCCCTTCACCACAACAAGGTAACGATCACGAAGGGGAATTGACACATGTATGTGCCTTTTTTTTTGTTTTGTTTTTGCAGCACCAGAGGCCAGAAAAATTGGGCATGTACACATGCCTGAAAAATTAGGTATTGTTGCAGCCACTGCAAAATTGATGTTTTCCAGGCAGAAAGTGCCCTAAAACATTGTGGCTTGAACCCTAGTTGGTGGTGGATAAGTCACGCAAGTCATCCGGCTTGCAGAGATAAAATACAGCAGCGTGTGGACCATTTTTAGCCCAAGGCAGCTCATCCCATCGGGCCTTTTTTTAGACAAATGTATCAACCACTGTCAGTCCCTTCGGGATCCATGCCTCATTCATCTTAATAAAAGTGAGGTAATCTAGACCTTTTTTTTTACCTAGGCGACTTCTCTTCTCAGTGACAATACATCCTGCTGCACTGAAGGTCCTTTCTGACAGGACACTTGAAGCGGGGCAGGCCAGAAGTTCTATAGCAAATTGGGAAAGCTCAGGCCACAGGTGAAGCCTGCACAACCAGTAGTCAAGGGGTTCATCGCTCCTCAGAGTGTCGATATCTGCAGTTAAGGCGAGGTAGTCTGCTACCTGTCAGTCGAGTCGTTCTCTGAGGGTGGACCCCGAAGGGCTGTTGCGATGTGTAGGACTTAAAAAGCTCTGCATGTCCTCCATCAACAACACGTCTGTAAAGCGTCCTGTCCTTGCCGGCGTGGTCGTGGTAGGAGGAGGATTACTTTCACCTCTTCCCCTGTTAGATTCCCGTTGTGCTGTGACATCACCCTTATACGCTGTGTAAAGCATACTTTTAAATTTATTTTGGAACTGCTGCATCCTTTTTCGACTTCCGGTAATTCGGTAACATTTCAGGCACTTTCTGCTTATACCGGGGGTCTAGTAGCGTGGCCACCCAGTACAGGTCGTTCTCCTTCAGCCTTTTTATTCGAGGGTCCCTGAATAGGCACGACAGCATGAAAGACCCTATTTGCACAAGGTTGGATGTCGAGCTACTCATGTCCCATTCCTCGTCCTCACTGATCTCACTGAAGGTCTGTTCTTCCCCCCCCAGCCACGTACAACACCACGGGTACCAGATAGGTGACAATGAGCACCCTGGGATGCCTGCTGTGGTTGGTCTTCCTCCTCCTCAAAGCCACATTGCTTCTCTGACTCCTCTTCCTCAGACTCCTCTTTCAGCGTTGCCGCAGGTCCAGCAAGCAATCCTGATAAGGCTGTTTCTGGTGGTGATGGTTACCACAACTCTTCCTCTTCACGCTCATCTACGGCCTGATCCAGCACTCTTCGCAGGGCACGCTCCAGGAAGCAAACAAATGGGATGATGTCTCTGATGGTGCCTTCAGTGCGACTGACTAGGTTTGTCACCTCCTAAAAAGGACGCATGAGCCTACAGGCAATTCCCAGCTTTGCAGAGGCTGTCCTAGCACCCAGGTCATACAAATACTCGTTGACGGCTTTTTCTTGTTGAAGCAGATGGTCGAACATTATGAGTGTTGAATTCCATGTCGGGCTGTCGCAAATCAAGCGTCTCACTGGCATGTTGTTTCGCCGCTGAATATCTGAAAAGTGCGCCATGGCCGTGTAGGAACGCCTGAAATGGCCACATACCTTCCTGGCCTGCTTGAGGACGTCCTGTAAGCCTGGGTACTTATAAACAAAGCGTTGTATGATCACATTACACACATGTGCACTGCACATGTGTCAACTTTCCCAAATTCAATGCCGCCAACAAATTGCTTCCATTGTCACACACCACTTTGCCGATCCCCAGTTGCTGCGGAGTCAGCCACTGAGCCACCTGTGCGTTCAGGGCGGATGCAGCAGCAGAAGAGGTCTCAGCCGAGGAGCTTAGCGAAGAGGATGGAGTAGGGGAGGTGGCAGCAGGCCTGCCTGCGAGTCGTGGCGGAGTCACCAACTCCTCTGCAGAGCCACGCATTCCGTGCTTGGCAGCCGTCAATAGGTTTACCCAATGCGCAGTGTACGTGATATACCTGCCCTGACCGTGCTTTGCAGACCAGGTATCAGTGGTCAGATGGACCCTTGCCCCAACACTGTGTGCCAGACATGCCATGACTTCCTTTTTCACAATAGAGTACAGGTTTGGTATTGCCTTTTGTGAAAAGAAATTTCGGCCTGGTACCTTCTCTTCCACTGCCGTGTCCCAATAGCTAAAAGTTTTTTGAAGGCCTCAGACTCCACCAGCTTGTATGGTAAAAGCTGGCGGGCTAAGAGTTCTGACAAGCCAGCTGTCAGACACCGGGCAAGGGGGTGACTCTGTGACATTGGCTTCTTACGCTCAAACATGTCCTTGACAGACACCTGACTGTGGGCAGATGAGCAGGAACTGCTCAAGGCGAGAGGCGGAGTGGCGGGTGGTTGAGAGGGGGCAAGGAGGACAGCAGTGGTTGACGTGGCTGAAGATGCTGGACCAGGAGGAGGATGGTGGCTTTGAGTTTGTGTGCTGCTTGTACTCGTCATCATATGTTGATCCCATAGGCATTTGTTATGTGAGATCATGTGCCTTCGCAAAGTAGTTGTACCTACGTGACTTCCCACGTTTCTTTTGGCACAGGTTGCAAATGGCATCGCTGTTATCAGAGGAAGACACGCCAAAAAAATGCCACACTGCTGAGCTTTGCAATGACTGCACTCTGGTGGTGGCAACAGCATGCGTTAATTGGCGTGCTGTCCGGCTGACCCCGGGTGCCGAAACATGCTGTCTGACTGTGCCACTAGCTCCTTGCGACGACCTCCCCCTGCCTTCAACTCGTCTCCTCCTCCTCTCTGTCTCCCCATCTGAACTTTCCCCCTGTTCTTCTTCTCTTCGAGCGGGCACCCACGTGACATCCACAGACACATCGTCATCAACCATTCAGCGGTGAAGTAACATTGTGCTGTTGTACTACAGCCTTTTTTGGGGGGTATTATTTTAATTTGATTTCTTTTATCATACAGTGTGTCAGACAGGTGACAGGCCCTTCAAAGAGAGTGGGCAGTGGGCAAAATGTTTCTGTTGCAGGCAGCACAAAAAAGGGGGGTGGCAGCAGGAGTCGCAGCGACAGTCCTGAGCTCCGGGTTTCATCTAGCGGTCATGTCTTGACCAGCAACCCAGTGGTACTTTAATGGTTGACTCGGTCTTCGAGTTCATCGCAAGTGACATCAGACACACCCAGCCAAGAGTCACTGGGTTCCTCTGACATGACGCTTAGTTGAAATGGCCAGGGAGCAGGCCCTGTGTCCCCACCTGTCCTGAACCTTTCTCTGTCATTTTCATTTCCCTCAGCGTGAGAAGTATTATATGCTGTAGGCTTGGCTCCACTTCAGCGAGGACAAGCTACTAGAGGACAGTCAGCAGCTACTGCCCAGCCAAGATCTGGAGGAGACATCCGCTGCTTCCTCTGGTAGGTGGGAAAGTAGTGAAGAGGAAAGTCGCATGGGATCAGGTGTTGCAAGCGGTCAGGCTCCTGGTCCTGAAACTGTTGAGGGGGACATCAGTGACGTGCAGACAGTAGCAGATGATGATGTAGCCGATCGCACTTGGGTGCCGGGTGAAGAAGGAAATAAGTTAAGTGTGCGGTGATTCTAAGAGCGATTCCTGTGAACTGCGTGTCATACTGACTCACATTTTTGTTTCACTACCACAGCAGACTCCCTTACTTCAAGGCACAGTTTTCCATAACACTATAGAGGCTCTCTGCAGCCAGGAAATAGTTGTTTTTTAATGCGATTCACCACTAACAAATTTGGATCTAATCTTTTCAGAAAATGTGATAAACCAACCAAATATTATTTTTTAGAAATTAACTCTACTGTCAGACATCCTGTACTGCAACAGTAATGGTAAACTAGCTGTAGTGTCATGGCACAATTTCACCGCCGAGACGAGGATGAATGGATGTACTTATATATAAGAGAATGTGAGCACCCTCAAATTTGTAGTATCAGGTCGCAATTTCACCCCAATTACACAATTAGGGATTAACGGATATGAGCACCCTAAAATCTGTAGTATCAGGATGCAATTTCACCCTAGATACACAATTAGGGATTAACGGATATAACTTAATGATTTTCCTATTTCATGACGTAAAGTCATAGTTTTATTAAAGACACGGAGGCGAGTATTGCTATTCTCCTTCTTTACTTCCACCAATAGCAGCAAAGGAGAAATTAACATAATCAAAACAATAAAGGACCCTCCCCTAACAGATCCTATAATAAGCAGTGTCCTCTTTATATCTTCCTCTTTCTTTGAATCCACGACACCAACCGCCAACCATAACCGAAAACGAACCGAACTGGAACTGGTTCCGACACCGACCATTCTGGTCCCTCCAACTGAAGAACTCAAGCCAACATGGCTAACATCTCAGGAAACCTGGAACAACACGGAATGCCACCTGCCAAGGAGTTTTCAACCTGAAACAGAATAAATAATATAGCCAGTGTAAACACATGGGTACAAATGCGCAATCTCGACCCTATAACGGTCGCACATCAAAAGGTCGCTGAAACAAAACCATAATAAACCTTAACTGTAAAACGTCATAAATAACAATAAAAGACAGTGTAATAGTCAATAACAATAATACCATAACAATAGGGGGGGGGGGGAGAAACCTAGGGTGGGCAATACTCGCCTCCGTGTCTTTAATAAAACTATGACTTTACGTCATGAAATAGGAAAATCATTAAGTTTTACAGCAAGACACGGAGGCTTCGTATTGCAAGTTCAAAGCTGCTCAATAATAGCTGAAAACACATGAGTGGGAGGACGGAAATAAAACTCTGTGAACGTCGTGGCCCTAGACCAGTCAGCCAGACGCAGAATGTCCTCCAAACGAGCCCCCGAAACTGCCAGGGCAGTAGCAGCCGCGCCCCTGGCCGAGTGAGCGGTAAAGATCGTCGTATCAATCCCGGAAAGGGACATGACCCACTTTATCCAACGCGCCAAAGTGGGACTGGTCACCGGGCCAAAGGGATGGCGAATAGAGAGGAAAAGCTGCAGATTGCCCGCAGAACGGTGAGACTGAGTGCGCAACTCATATTCCCATAGGCAAACTACAGGACAGAGCGCCGGAGAAGACGGAAAACTGGGATAGGACACAGACCGAATATTGGTCTTGGTACGCCGCGTGATGTTAAAAGTAACACCCTCGGGCGTAAAGGATCTGGCATCATGATCCAGAGCCCTGACATCAGAGACCCTCTTACAGGAAATCAGGCAAAAAAGGGTCAGCAATTTGGCCGACAGCTGACGGAGGGAAAGAGCCGCATTGTCGGGCCAGGAAGAGAGGAAAGAAAGGACCAGGGAAACATCCCACGTAGTGGTGAAACGTGGCCGAGGAGGCCGAGCCAAACGTGAGCCACGTAAAAGTCGAGACACCAAAGGGTGTTGACCAGAAGGAACGCCATCAAATCCCTGATGAGTCGAGGAAATCGCAGAACGGAACAAATTGATGGTCCGATAAGCTTTCCCTGCTTCAAAAAGAGATGTCAGGAATTGCAATAAATGGGTTACAGATGCCGAAACGGGATCCAGGTCCCGTTCCATGCACCAGCCAACCCAAGATCCCCAAGCTGCCCGGTAAGATTTTCGGGTGCCGGGAGCCCAAGCGTTGTCCAGGAGGCGTCTAGTTGCCTCCGAAATTCCCTCGACCTCTCCTGGAGTCCTGAGATTCGGCACGCCAAAAGGTGAAGGGAGCCTTCGACCAGGAGGGGATGTGGGGCACCCAGCGGGTCCTGGAGGAGATCCGTCCGCGTCGGGAGTAGGAGAGGTACATCGACTAGGAGTTCTAGGAGGATCGGGTACCAGGCTTGAGATCCCCAGAAGGGAATCACCACCACCAGTTCCGCCACCTGACGCCGAGTCTGTAGCAACATCCTCGGAATCATGGCAAACGGTGGGAACGCGTAATGTAGGGCTGAAGACCAGTCCTGTAGAAACGCATCCACCGCTTCTGCTTCCGGGTCCGGCCGCCAGCTGAAGAACCTGGGCAGGTGAGTATTGAGCCGGGAGGCAAAAAGGTCTATGGAGCAAGGACCCCAGACGTCCGAGATTGTGGAGAACATTTCCGGATTCAGCCTCCAGTCGCTGCCGTCCGTGAAGCATCGGGAACTCCGATCCGCTTTGTAGTTGTGAAGACCCGGAAGGTACTCCGCTTGAATCATGATGTCCCTGGACAGACAGTAGGACCAGAACTCCTTCGCCAGTCGGGCTAAGGTGGCCGATTGAGTGCCGCCTAGGTGATTGACGTATCGGACCGCCGACACATTGTCCATGCGTAGACGGATGCATGCATGAGCTATGCCCTTGGTGAAACTCCTGATGGCAAACGAACCCGCTAGAAGTTCCAGAGCGTTGATGTGAAGATGGGTCTCGGACTCCGACCATCGACCCCCAGTGGAGATACCCTCGCAGTGGGCACCCCAGCCTTGGAGACTTGCGTCCGACTCTACCGTGAATTCCGGTTGGAATCCAAAGATTGCTCTGCCGTTCCAGGCTTCCAAGTTGCTTAACCACCAACGAAGTTCCTCCTGAGCTTCCTGATCCAGAATCACCGCGTCTGCAAACGAGGCCCCGGCACGGAGGTGGGCGATCTTCAGGCGCTGTAAAGCCCGATAATGGAGTGGAGCGGGGAAGACTGCCTGGATAGAGGAGGCTAATAGCCCAATGATGCGAGCCAGATGGCGTAGCAATAGGGAGGGAGTTGAGAGAGCATGTCTCAACTCCTTGCGTATCGTCCGCAATTTCTCTGCAGGAAGACTGAGAGATTCCGCGACAGAGTCCACCGTGAAGCCCAGAAACTCCATACGTCGAGTCGGTGTGAGGCAGGATTTCTCGAGATTGAGTAGAAAACCCAGACCCGTCAGAAGATCCGAGGTCCACTGGAGGTGTTGTAGCAGAGACGGCTGACATTGGTGCATAATGAGGATGTCGTCCAGGTATATGGCAAGACACACCCCACGACTCCGCAGCCAGGCCATGACTGGGCGCAGTAACTTGATGAAGCACCAAGGCGCTGAGGAAAGGCCGAACGGTAGGCAAGTGAAGCGCTACACTTCGCCCTTCCACAGGAAGCGAAGAAGGTCCCTGGAGGAGGAGGCAATCGGAACCGTCAGATAGGCATCTTTGAGATCCAGCTTCACCATCCAGTCCCCCGAAATCAGCAAGTCCCGAAGGAGGTGAATCCCCTCCATCTTGAAGTGGCGGTAGCGCACCACAGAGTTCAGTGCCCGGAGATTTATGACTGGACGAAATTGTCCCCCTTTCTTCTGAACTAGAAAAATGTGGCTGAGAACGCCCCTTTGGGTAGGAGGGGCCCTTTCTATCGCATCCTTGTGCAAGAGGGAAAAAAGTTCTACGTCCACTAGCTCCCTGTCCGGTAGCGCCAGGGGAGGGGGAGAAAGGACGAAATCTGGGGAACCCGTAAGTTCTATGTGGAACCCCTGCACAGTGTTCAGCACCCATGGATCTGATGTGATGCTGGACCAAACGTGGGAACATAGACGGAGTCTGCCCCCTACACGAGGAGTGAAAGAAGTCCCCACTGGGGAAAGACTTACCGAAAGATTTTCTGTAGTTCGGATTTCCTCTAACCGACCTGGAACGCCATTGGCCGCCTCTGGCCGGGAAGAACGAGGGGGGATTCCTTTGGTCCTGGAAAGGAGGCCTCTGGTTGAAGGAGCCTCTGCCCGAGCTGCGGGCTTGATAACTGGAGCGGCCGGACAGACGGCCCCTACCACTGCCGGCCCTAGTGGAGACCCGTCCCTGAAATACCCTTTTCATGGAGGACTGGGCCTTGTCCAATGCGGTAAATGCTCCAACGTACCTGCTGAGGTCCTTAATGAAGGAATCCCCGAACAGTTGACCCTGAGCCTCCTTCCCTGTCTCAGTGAGTGCCAGGTTGGCCAATTTTGGGTCAATTTTAAAAAGAATGGCTTTACGCCTTTCAATGGACAGGGAGGAGTTAGTGCTGCCTGCAATGCAAATGGCTCTTTGAATCCAGCCAGTAAGCTCCTCCGGATCAACCGGAGAGCCATCCACTCTGGCCGATTCGGCCATCTCAAAGATTTTGGCGAGGGGGCCAAAAATGTCGAGGAGCTTGTCCTGACAACTCTTTTTATAGCGGAATCTAGCCCTTTACGGGGATTCCAGCCGGTTTTAGCCAAAAACTGCGTCATCTTTTGATCCACAGATGGCGTTTCACAGACCTTGTTGGGGATCAATGGTCTGGGGCATTCCGCACGGAGCTTGCTGCGCGCCTCTTTGCTGAGAGGACGACGCACCCAATGCTCCAGGTAGTCGCTCACATGAGCTACCGGCATCCACTCCGCCGACCTAGGGTGGTGGAGGGCATCAGGGTCAAATAGTGGGTTGCCAGAAGGATCCACCAGGGTAGAAGCCGTGTTAGGGGCAGAGGTGGATGCGCCCACGGACCCAGATGTGGAAGGCCTAGGGCCTGAGGTGCTTGGAAACTCCGGTTCCATCTCCAACTCTCCATCAGAGTGGTCACTTGCCTCCGCATTAGCCTCCATGTCAGATTCATTATCAGAATCTATGTCATCAGTTTGTGCTCTAGCACATTTCCACGTTTGCGCCCTTTCTGCCTGGCGCGGTAAGGCTCTTTTGCGCGATCTAAGTGCGCTATCATGGGTGGCTTGGATCACACCAATCAAATTCTCCTGGGCAGGAGGTTCAATGGTAGGCTGCGGGTTAGTGGGTGTAGGCATTAGATTAGAGGGGCCTGGAGCATGGGCAGATAAGGTCTGAGATATGGTCTGAGAGATCATTGAGGACATGGAGCCCATGGCCTCTATAATGGCACTAGACACTGAGCGTTGTAGCTCCAGGGCCTGTGCGCTCATGGCTGGCAAGCTGGGGTCCCCCGAGGGTGGGGGGGGATTAGGCCCAGAGGGAGAGCGGTCTGAGGACATAATCTCGTTTATTTTAAGATAAGATCTAAATGCAGAGTAACCGATGGGGGTACCTAGTCTAATGGTGCCTAATCTGTGGCAGAAAACTAACCTAAGCAGGGGTTAATCACCCCAAGCGCCGCAGTGTAGCAGGAGCCGATCCGGAGCCGAGTGGAGCAGCAAAGCACTGGTGAATGCTCCGAAATCACGCAAGAGGATGGGCGGGAGCTCCCAAGATGGCCGCCGAGATCTCGGAGCCGCGGGAAGCAACAGAAAAATGCCGCCGAAAACCTATGCCGCCGGAGACCAGCGGGGAGGAATCGGAGCGGCGCGAAGGTAGGGGGAGAGGAGGGGGGTCAAAGAACACACCCCAAAAAGGAAAGGATTCAGGGGATAAAAACGTAGATGAAGCAAGGCAGAGGGGAGAGAGAGGGAGGGGGGAACGACCCCCAGAAGAAGGCCGCAATAGGTGTATGGGGGATACAGTAATACTGTGATAAAATCTCCACAAATGAAGGGAAAAGGGAGACCCTGTTACAGGTCAGAACAGTATATATATACTAGGCCAGTATTAAAACACCATGCAAAGACATAATTGCTTCCAAATCTAAAATCACATAATCGAATATATAAATAACTTAGCTTTGGTGGAGCAGCAAAGAAAGAGGAAGATATAAAGAGGACACTGCTTATTATAGGATCTGTTAGGGGAGGGTCCTTTATTGTTTTGATTATGTTAATTTCTCCTTTGCTGCTATTGGTGGAAGTAAAGAAGGAGAATAGCAATACGAAGCCTCCGTGTCTTGCTGTAAAACTATGAATAAAAGAACGTGAACAACCCAAAATCAGGCCGCAATTTTACCCCAATTACACAATTAGGGATTAGTGGATATATTTATGTTTAATACAACGTGTGCACCCTAAAATCTGTAGTAATTTCACCCCAATTACACAATTAGGGATTAACGGATACAAGCACCCTTAAATCTGTAGTATCAAGCCACAATTTCACCCCGATTTACACAATTAGCAATTTAACAGATATACTTATATATAAAATAATGTAAACACCCTAACATTTTTAGTACCAAGCCGCAATTTCACACCAAGTACACAAATAGGGATTAACAGATATAGCTGTCACGGATGAGGTGTGGGTGGGAAATTCCACACCGAGCACAGGGTATACTAACTTGGCCTGGAAACTAGGGTAAAGGAGAAGGTCATCTCCTAGAACAACCCTAATCCAAGTCCTGACTAACTATCAGTATGAACTGACCTCGATGGTGTGAAAGTTCATACGTAGGTACCTAGAGCCCTAACACACCCTGTAGGGTCCTGGTATAGTGATAGGACTTGAGACAACCTATTCCTCCACCAGAAGGATGAACAGGAGTCTCCCTCAGGCCTAGATACAAAAGACAGGGAAATACAACAAACAAAATACAAATAGGAAAGACGACACTTAACCTCATGTGGAGCAAAGGCAGGAGCTCAACCGAGATCCAACAACCAGCTAGCCCAGAGTCCAGAAACTGAAGCTATAAACCGCATCCCCAAAAGGGGTAAGCAGTAATAAATAGGGGAAGTTAAATGACCAAACCAACAACACCTGCCAGAGGTGTGGTCATTACCAAAACACACACACAATGATCCACAATGAACCATTCAGATTAACCCACGTGTTGCCAGTGTCTCTGATCTCCTGGCACCTGTCACCATCCCTTCTACGGGTGACCTCCGGGCACCTGGGGGTGACCTTATTTGGGTGAGACCTGTTCACGTCGGATGCTGGTACCCACATCCTCTCTTCTGGTCCATAACCCTTCCAGTGGACAAGATACTGAAGAGATCCACAGAGAACTCGAGAGTCAATTATCTTGGCAATCTGAAATTCCAAACTACCATCCACCATGACAGGAGCGGGTGGCAAGGAAGACGGCTCCAAAGGTTCAACATATCTCTTCAACAAAGATTTATGAAACATATTATGAATTTTCAGTTCCTGGGGACATTCTAGACGAAAAGCTACAGGATTAATGATGGCAGTGATCTTATATGGACCAAAACATCTTGGACCCAACTTCTAAGAAGGTACCTTCAACTTAACGTTTTTTGTGGACAGCCACACAGAATCACCCACTGCTAGGTCTGGACCATTCATACGTTTCCTTTCAGCCACACGTTTATAATTGTTGCCCATATTCTTCAAATTATTTTGAATTTTTTGTCCATATCGATGACAATGATGACGAAAAACGTTCTTCCTCAGTGATACCAGAAGTATCAGAACCAAAAATTGTGCCAAACTGCGGGTGAAACCGATATGCCCCAAAAAACGGCGACTCACCAGTGGACTCCTGACTACTCTGCCAAAGGAAGACCACTCCTCCTGGTTCTCGGATACAAAACATCTTAAGTAAGTCTCCAGACTCTGATTAGTGCGCTCCGTCTATCCGTTCGACTGAGGATGAAAAGCCGAAGAAAAGGACAGTTGTATCCGCAGTCGAGTACAGAACGCTTTGCAGAATCTGGAAACAAACTGAATCCCACGTTCTAAAACCACGTCAGAGGGAATGCCATAGAGTTTCACAATGTTGTCAACAAATACTTGTGCAAGTGTTTTAGCATTAGGTAGGTCCGGTAAAGAAATAAAGTGCACCATTTTACCAGAGCGATCAACTACAACTAGAATAACTATCTTTCCGGAAGAGTTAGGTAGATCAGTGATAAAATCCATGGATACATTATTTCATGGTCTGGACGGGATAGGCAACAGAAGTAAAGATCCGGAAGGCCGAGTATGTATCACCTTAGCACGTGCACAGGTGGTACCGGCTGACACATAGTCCTTAACACACTTACGCCACCCCAGCCACCAGAATCTACAAATAGGAGATTGGCAGTGGATCTGCTTCCAGGGTGTCCCGTAAGAACCGTACAATGATGTTCCTCAAACACCTTGTGATGCAATTCTGGTGGCATGTGTAGTTTCCCAGGGGGACACAAATCCGGTGCGTCTCCCTGAGCCTCTAACACCTTCACCTCAAGGTCAGGGTAAAGGGTGGATATCACCACCCCTTTAGATAGTATGGGACTCGGATTTTCAAAATCACCACCTCCAGGAAAACGATGTGACGTTCTTCACCCCAGGACGATAGGTGACAGTGAAATTGAATCTGGTGAAAAACAATGACTATCTCACTTGTCCCAGGTTCCGTCGTTTGGCCGACTCCAGGTAAGCCAGATTTTTTTGTCAGTGAACACTCCTCAGAAGCCAACTTAATGGCCAGTAACTCTCTATTACCCACATCATAATTTCTCTCAGCAGGACAGAGGTTTTTTTTTAGAGAAAAATACACATAGTTGCCATTTACCAGGTGACGGTAAAATTGCTCCTACCCCCACCTTGGATGTGTCCACTTCCACAATGAAAGGTTGTGATACATCTGGCCGGCACCAATATAGTGGCAGAAGCAAAGCATTCCTTAATCAAAGAAAAGGCTTGCAACGCCGAATCAGACCACACCGAGACATCTGTCTCTTTCTTAGTCATGTCAGTTAAGGGTTTTACTTTTGTCGAATAACTCTGAAGAAATTTTCGGTAATAGTTGGTGAACCCTAAAAACTGCATAAGAGCCTTCAGATTTTCGAGTTGAGTCCAATACAGCACGAACTTTCTCTGGATCCATTTGAAAACCCAAAGATAACAGGTAGCCCAAGAACTGCACCTCCTGTACAGCAAAAGCACACTTCTCCAATTTTGCATACAATTTATTTTCTCTTAGGATCTGTAACACCTGTCTCACATGATCCTGATGTGTTTCCACATCTAGAGAATAAATTAGAATCGAAATACACGACTACAAACCTCCCCACCGGGTGTTGAAAAATGTAATTCACAAAGTGTTGGAACACCGCAGGAGCATTGGTCAACCTGAAAGGCAAGACCAGGTTCTCAAAGTGTCCCCAGGAGTATTAAAAGCTGTCTTCCTTAACCACTTCAGCCCCGCTAGCTGAAACCCCCTTCATGACCAGAGCACTTTTTACACTTCGGCACTACACTCCTTTCACCGTTTATCGCTCGGTCATGCAACTTACCACCCAAATGAATTTTACCTCCTTTTCTTCTCACTAATGGAGCTTTCATTTGGTGGTATTTTATTGCTGCTGACATTTTTACTTTTTTTGTTATTAATCAAAATGTAACGATTTTTTTGCAAAAAAATGACATTTTTCACTTTCAGCTGTAAAATTTTGCAAAAAAACGACATCCATATATAAATTTTTCGCCAAATTTATTGTTCTGCATGTCTTTGATAAAAAAAATGTTTGGGCAAAAATAAAATGGTTTGGGTAAAAGTTATAGCGTTTACAAACTATGGTACAAAAATGTGAATTTCCGCTTTTTGAAACAGCTCTGATTTTCTGAGCACCTGTCATGATTCCCGAGGTTCTACAATGCCCAAACAGTAGAAAACCCCCACAAATGACCCCATTTCGGAAAGTAGACACCCTAAGGTATTCGCTGATGGGCATAGTGAGTTCATAGAACTTTTTATTTTTTGTCACAAGTTAGCGGAAAATGATGATGATTTTTATTTTTTCTTACAAAGTCTCATATTCCACTAACTTGCGACAAAAAATAAAAAATTCTAGGAACTCGCCATGCCCCTCACGGAATACCTTGGGGTGTCTTCTTTCCAAAATGGGGTCACTTGTGGCGTAGTTATACTGCCCTGGCAATTTAGGGGCCCTAATGTGTGAGAAGAACTTTGCAATCAAAATCTGTAAAAAATGACCGGTGAAATCCGAAAGGTGCACTTTGCAATATGTGCCCCTTTGCCCACCTTGGCATCAAAAAAGTGTCACACATCTGGTATCGCCGTACTCAGGAGAAGTTGGGGAATGTGTTTTGGGGTGTCATTTTACATATAACCATGCTGGGTGAGAGAAATATCTTGGCAAAAGACAACTTTTCCCATTTTTTTATACAAAGTTGGCATTTGACCAAGATATTTTTCTCACCCAGCATGGGTATATGTAAAATGACACCCCAAAACACATTCCCCAACTTCTCCTGAGTACGGTGATACCAGATGTGTGACACTTTTTTGATGCCAAGGTGGGCAAAGGGGCGCATATTCCAAAGTGCACCTTTCGGATTTCACCGGTAATTTTTTACAGATTTTGATCGCAAAGTACTTCTCACACATTTGGGCCCCTAAATTGCCAGGGCAGTATAACTACGCCACAAGTGACCCCATTTTATAAAAGAAGACACCCCAAGGTATTCCGTGAGGGGCACTGTGAGTTCCTAGAATTTATTTATTTTTGTCACAAGTTAGCGGAAAATGATGATTTTTTTTTTTTCTCTTTTTTTCCTTACAAAGTCTCATATTCCACTAACTTGCGACAAAAAATAAAAAATTCTAGGAACTCGCCATGCCCCTCACGGAATACCTTGGGGTGTCTTCTTTCCAAAATGGGGTCACTTGTGGCGTAGTTATACTGCCCTGGCAATTTAGGGGCCCATATGTGTGAGAAGTACTTTGCAATCAAAATGTGTAAAAAATGGCCTGCGAAATCCGAAAGGTGCACTTTGGAATATGTGCCCCTTTGCCCACCTTGGCATCAAAAAAGTGTCACACATCTGGTATCGCCGTACTCAGGAGAAGTTGGGGAATGTGTTTTGGGGTGTAATTTTACATATACCTATGCTGGGTGAGAGAAATATCTTGGCAAAAGACAACTTTTCACATTTTTTTATACAAAGTTGGCATTTGACCAAGATATTTATCTCCCCCAGCATGGGTATATGTAAAATGACACCCCAAAACACATTCCCCAACTTCTTCTGAGTATGGCGATACCAGATGTGTCACACTTTTTTGCAGCCTAGATGCGCAAAGGTGCCCAAATTCCTTTTAGGAGGGCATTTTTAGACATTTGGATCCCAGACTTCTTCTCACGCTTTAGGGCCCCTAAAAAGCCAGGGCAGTATAAATACCCCACATGTGACCCCACTTTGGAAAGAAGACACCCCAAGGTATCCAATGAGGGGCCTGGCAAGTTCATAGAATATTTTTTTTTTTCGCATAAGTTAGCGGAAATTGATTTTTTTTTGTTTTTTCTCACAAAGTCTCACTTTCCGCTAACTTAGGACAAAAATTTAAATCTTTCATGGACTCAATATGCCCCTCAGCAAATACCTTGGGGTGTCTTCTTTCCAAAATGGGGTCAGTTGTGGGGTGTTTGTACTGCCCTGGCATTTGAGGGTCTCCGCAATCATTACATGTATGGCCAGCATTAGGAGTTTCTGCTATTCTCCTTATATTGAGCATACAGGTAATGAGATTTTTTTTTCCGTTCAGCCTCTGGGCTGAAAGAAAAAAAATGAACGGCACAGATTTCTTCATTCGCATCGATCAATGTGCATGAAAAAATCTCTGCCCAAAAAAAAAATGGAGGGGAAAGGCGTCTGCCATGACATAGGAGCTCCACCCTACATCCATACCCACTTAGCTCGTATGCCCTGGCAAACCAGATTTCTCCATTCGCATCAATCGATGTGGATGAATAAATCATTGGCAGGATTATTATATATTTTTTATATATATATATATATATATATATGTGTATATATATATATATATATACAAAGAGTTTGCCAAAGCATAGGAACGCCGCCTCCTCCTCAGCTCGTATGCCTTGGCAAACGTATCTGTCACTGCAGAGGAGAAAATCCCGTCTTGCAGCGCCGCATACACCGACTTGCGTGTAATCTGACAGCAGCGCAATGCTTCTGTCAGAATGCACATCGGTGCTGCAGCTAGTAGATCGGTTGGTCCACCTGGAAGGTAAAAAAAAGAAAAAACCAGGCCACAACGCAATAATTTTATTAACTTTGGAACAGAACATGTAAACTTTAACTTTTTGAACTAAACATTAACGTGTTTGCTTACTGGTGTTTTTTTTTTTTTTTTTTTTTACCTTTATAGAACAAACCTCTCCTTCCCCATGGGTCAATGTGCAAAGCGCAAATCGCCCAAAGATGTGGCGAAGTGCGTTATGCACTTTGTCCCAGGTGAAAGGAGACGTTTGCAGCAGCTGTGTGAGTGAATGGGCCCTAATAGCCCTGTGTGCCTGTCCTGGTGAGATGATCCCTATGCTAATAGTGTACCTGTGAGTGGTACTTCCGGAAACACTCTCCAAAGCATAGGGCAGGGTGGTCAGGACAGTCAGGACAGAAATAGCGGGTGTCACGCCTTATTCCACTCCTGCTACAGACACGACATTTTTTTCGGGGTGGCGGTCGGTTTGAGGTACCAGGAACGACACTGGGGAAATGTCGCTCGTGTAGACGGCTAACTACACTGGTGGATGGGGCCACGGAACCTCCTGGGTACAGGAGGTTCGCGATGATCTCTTCCTGAAATTTGAGGAAGGATCCAGTTCTCCCAGCCTTACTGTAGAGAACAAAACTATTGTACAGAGCCAATTTAATTAAATATACAGACACCTTCTTATACCAGCGTCTGGTTCTGCGGGACACTAAATACGGAGCCAACATCTGGTCATTGAAGTCCACCCCTCCCATGTGAAGGTTATAGTCGTGGACTGAGAGGGGCTTTTCAATGACACGGGTTGCTCGCTCAATTTGGATTGTCGTGTCTGCGTGAATGGAGGAGAGCATGTAAACGTCACGCTTGTCTCTCCATTTCACCGCGAGCAGTTCTTCGTTACACAGTGCGGCCCTCTGCCCCCTTGCAAGACGGGTGGTAACGAGCCGTTGGGGAAGCCCGCGCGACTAGTTCGCGCGGTACCACAGGCGCCAATCCGTTCTAGAAACAAATGCCTAAAGAGGGCCACACTTGTGTAAAAATTGTCCACATAAAGATGGTACCCCTTTGCGAATAAGGGTGACACCAAGTCCCAAACTGTCTTCCCACTGCTCCCCAGGTAGTCAGGGCAACCGACCGGCTCCAGGGTCTGATCTTTTCCCTCATAGATCCGAAATTTGTGGGTATAGCCTGTGGCCCTTTCACAGAGCTTATACAATTTGACCCCATACCGGGCGCGCTTGCTTGGGATGTATTGTTTGAAGCCAAGGCGCCCGGTAAAATGTGTCAGGGACTCGTCTATGCAGATGTTTTGCTCAGGGGTATACAAATCTGCAAATTTCAGGTTGAAATGGTCTATGAGGGGCCGAATTTTGTGGAGCCGGTCAAAAGCAGGGTGGCCTCTGGGACGGGAGGTGCTGTTATCACTAAAGTGCAGGAAACGCAGGATGGTCTCAAATCGTGTCCTGGACATAGCAGCAGAGAACATGGGCATGTGATGAATTGGGTTCGTGGACCAATATGACCGCAATTCATGCTTTTTAGTTAGACCCATGTTGATGAGGAGGCCCAGAAAAGTTTTAATTTCAGAAACTTGGACTGGTTTCCACCGGAAAGACTGGGCATAAGAGCTTCCCGGGTTAGCGGTTATAAATTGTGTGGCATATCTGTTTGTTTCGGCCACAACTAAGTCTAAGAGCTCCGCAGTCAAGAACAGCTCAAAAAATCCCAGGGCCGAACCGATCTGAGCTGTCTCAACCCGAACTCCAGACTGGGCAGTAAAAGGGAAAACTACAGGTGCGGCTGAAGTTGGGGACTGCCAATCAGGGTTTGCCAGCACCTCTGGGATTCTAGGGTCTCTACGGGCACGTCTTTGCGGTGGCTGCGACGGGGTCACTACTGCACGTGCCACCGTACCAGCTTCAACTGCCCTTCTGGTGCTCGCTACTTCACCAGGTTGTACGGCAGTGCTGGTACTAGGTCCAGGAAGGGCTGGGCTGCTGGTGTATGCATCACCACGTAATCCGACAGCACCAGCCCCACTCTGCTGCTCTTGAAGCGGATCCTGCGCAACCTGCGGTCTAGCGACACGGGGCTGGGTACGCCTGGTGCTATCAGGGACCTCAACCTCCTCGTCCGAACTTTGGGTCAGAGAGCCACTGCTTTCTACAGGTTCGTATTCTGACCCGCTGGATTCATCAGATGAGGGTTCCCACTCCTCATCCGACTGGGTCAGAAGCCTGTAGGCCTCTTCAGAATACCCCCTCTTAGACATTTGGGCAACTAAATTTAGGGGTATTCCCTGAGACTACCCAAGAAAAAAAAAGCAAGCCTGTCTTACAAAGGGGAGGCTAGCGAAGTACCGGAGGCCGCTGCGGTTGATAAAAAAATATCAAAACTGATTTTTTTTTATCGCCGCAGTGCGTGTAAAGTGAATGTGCAGCGATCAAAAAATAATAATTTTTTTGTCACTGCGATGGGGCGGGCGTGGGCGAACGCACGTGTGGGCGACCGATCAGGCCTGATCGGGCAAACACTGCGTTTTGGGTGGAGGGCGAACTAAAGTGACACTAATACAATTATAGATCTGACCGTGATCAGTTTTGATCACTTCCAGATACTATAAAAGTACAAATGCTGATTAGCGATACGCTAATCAGCGAATAACGGACTGCGGTGCGGTAGGCTGGGCGCTAACTGATCTCTAAACTACCTAACCAAGGGGCCTAAACTATACCTAAAACCTAACGGTCAATACCAGTGGAAAAAAAAGTGACAGTTTACACTGATCACTTTTTTCCTTTTCACTAGTGATTGACAGGGGCAAGAAGGGGTGATCAAAGGGTTAATTGGGTGCTGGGAGGTGATCTGGGGGCTAAGTGTAGTGTAGTGGGTACTCACAGTGATGTGTGCTCCTCTGCTGGAACCAACCGACCAAAAGAAGGAGCAGAGGAGCACAGCAGCCATATAACCCCATCATATTTACTAATATGATGGGTTATGTGGCTTCTGATTGTTTTTTTTGAAAATCATCAACCTGCCAGCCAATGATCGTGGCCGGCAGGTTGATGACGAACTTCTTCTTTGAATTTTGCCGGCCCGCGATGCGCATGCGCGGGCCGGCTTACCCGGAAATCTCGCGTCTCGCGAGAAGACGCACCGGCGCGTCCACCCAGAGCTACACGACCGCCAAGAAGACGCAATCCTGCGTACAGCGGTCGTGAGGAGGTTAAGGTGCGTTCCACACCTGTACACATGGTGCAGTACTGCACGGCGGCCATTGTTGCTTTGGTGCTGTGTTGGTGGGGCCCAGTGCTAGGTTGGCTTTTCCAGACAGCGGGGGCGCTGTTTGACTGTTAGGTTCCGCTGCCTGCTGGTGCAGTGCTGCGGCATCAGTGGTCGCCGTGCAGTGTTGCACCAAATTTAGAATAGGGTCCCATTCAAAGAGGCAATGTTGTCTTGGTGAGTGGGCCTATGCTTTTTGATCAAATTGTATACTAATGCCTCATGTATAACATGCATCATAGGGGTAGGTATACGATAAATTGCGCTGAGAAGAGATGTAAATTATGCTGAGAAGCAGTTATTATATAAAAGCATAGTATTGAGGATGTGCGATCCAGTTCTTTTTCTTATATTTTACACGTCTTCCATTCCTTGATCCTAACCAAATTATATGCCCCCCTTAGGTCCAACTTGGACAGCTTGGCGCTAATAATCTGGTTAAACAAATCCAGAATCAAAGGAAGAGGGTAAGGATCAAAGACAGTAATCTGATTAAGTTCACGGAAATCCAGACATGACCGAAGACCTCCATCTTTTTTAACATGCTGACAGACAGCCTGGATGAGAAAATCAGTTGGGCAGCAATCAGGGAGGTGTCCTTGCAGAACGTCATTCTGTGTTGGTTTTGCATGGGTATAGCTTTGTGTGTCAGAAAACTATCTTATGGACATTGTACAGTCACAATCAAGCTATTCTAGTGTCAGGGACAACTTAGGGAAAAATAATTGTGTAGAATATGGAATGGCATGGAGTGAGCAGCTGAGGCTGGATGCGCCAGGCAGTGCCCTCTAGGGTTGTCACGATACCAAAACTTTGATTAGATTTCGATACCATAAAAGTATTGCGATACTTGATACAATTTTATACCACACGAAAAAGCCTTGTGTATGCCGCATTTTATCGATTGTCTGGCCCATAATCGAACAGTCCTATCCTATTTTTTGGGGGGGGACAAGGTGACAAAAAAAATGGTAAATTGCGCAGATACATTTTTTTATTTTTCCTGTCACGGCACCTCAGGTGCGGCTCCTGAGGGGTTAACTGACGCTTTTCGCAGCTCCTTGTCATAGCGGTTGGGTGCCAGCTATGTGATTCTGCTGCCCTCACCTGCCTCCTGTATCTGTATTAAACGTTAATAATCTTCATTGGTGGCGCAGTGGCAACAGTCCCTCCCCACTCTCCACTCATTGGTGGTAGAGGCAGCAGTGGCACAGGGGGAGGGAGAGACTGCTTCCCTCTGCTGCTGAGGGAACATGGTGTGCGCTGAGAGCAGCACGTGCCGCGTAGTAGTAGCGCAGCCTAGTATCGGTAAAAGGCAAATCTGGGTATTGATAATTGGATACCTGGATCAACCCTAGAACCCTCTAGCTGCAGGTGCAACCTTATAATACAGCTGCTGCAGAACCTCAAAAGCAGCAACTTGCAAGAACATTTCTTTTTTTCTTATTTGAACGCAAAGACAACTCTGACGTTTCTCAAAACTGACATTTCTCTCATTGCCAGCTTATTTTCAGTGCAGTTAGCTTTATGCTGCAGTGCTGAGCAACTATTGTATCATTTTTACAATGTTGAAGAGATGAAGGAAAAGCGGCATTTACCGTTAGTTGTGTTGATGCAGTGACCTGCATCCAGCATGTTTTTACCTAAATAAAACTACTATCAACACAACTAACGGTGAGTGCCGCTTTTCCTTCATCTCGTCAACATTGTGATTGTTATCAGCACTTCGTAAGCAGAGCACCACCGTAACGTGACGTGACTAGCCGTGACAAGTGTGAATCCAGTCATATATCACCAGGAACCGCATGGTGCAGTGCCGACTGTTTTTCTCTCTATATTTATTGTATAATTTTTATTCAGTTCATCATATCCGTCCAACGCGTTGCATTTTAGCAGAAGCATTTTATGGCAATGATGCCATCTGCTGCTGAGCAATTGTTTTCACAGCATCATATCTGCATTGTTTTTAAATGAGTTGCAGTGTAGCAATAGCAATAACGTTATTTTTCTACCAGCAAAATTCTACGTAAAATACACATGTACACAGAAATGAACCCACCTTCCCTGCACAGTTCAAATGTTGGTGTGGGAATTAGCTTAATACAACATGTGTTTTACAATCCATCCTAACTCTCAGTAAAAACACCAAAATCTGGGACAGGGTGTTTCCAGACTATGTGTTGGGATGGGTTGCAAAAATAGCATTACAAGTGTACAATGCATGTTTTATAATCATACCATTTTAAATCTCTGACTGAAAACACCTGAAATGGTAGTCTGAAATGTGGGCCAGGGCATCTACAAACAGTTCAAGTATTGGTGTGGGTTTCAAAAATAGCAATACTGCTGTACAACTCGTGTTTCACATTCTAGAGGGTACAGCTTTAACCCTGGTTTCACACCTAAGCGTTTTTCAAACGCGCGTTTTACGCGCATTTTTGTCGCGCGTTTTTATGCGCGTTTTTTGTAATAGTAAACGCGCGTTTGACGCGCGTTTGGGTGATTGACAGCAGTGTTGTCCAATGAGTCTATGGCCCAAACGCGCGTCAAACGCCCCAAAAAAAGCTCCTGAACTTGTTTATGCGTTGGGCGTTTTACAGCGCGTTCAAACGCGCTGTAAAACGCTCAAGTGTGAACCAGGGCCATAGGAAAGCATTGGTTTTCACGTGTTGAGCGTTTTACAGCGCGTTTGAACGCGCTGTAAAACGCTCAGGTGTGAACTTAGGGTAAATCTCTGACTGAAAACACCTAAAATAGTAGTCTGAAATGTGTTATAGGGTTTCTGCAGTCAGTTCATGTGTTGGGTTGTGTGTGGTGGGAAATAAATTCATAGTAGGTTTACAACTTGTGTTTTACACTAGAGAACTAGAGCTTTTTTTCAGAATCTGTGTGTATGTAAGACATTAGGCATATATCTGTTACTGGCTCCGATACTGCATTATTTCCAAAGTCAAAAGCAGTGCATTCAGTGTTTTTGTAGAAAGGGAAGGAAATTTAATTGCAGCTGTAGGTTCATGAAAAACAGACTTGCAAACGTTCCATACGTTGTGTGACTGTGTACCAGGGCTTTTTTTTCTGGCGGAACGCCCCGGAACGGTGTTCTGCCACCTATTTTCTGCCGACTCGCCCCGCCCCGCCCCCCTTTAGTTACTGGGCCCAGCCAGCCCGCTGCTTAGGCTGCTTACTTACAGACAGTTTACATGACTGCTCTCAGTCCCTGCAGCCTCCGGCACCTCCGGCTCTCCACTGGCTCAGGCCCGCCCAGCTCCCGCCCACCACTGACAGAGGCGGAGAGAGTGAGAGAGGAGACGCCGATTCTGTGGCCCCAAACCCTGCCTCCAGGCCGACTCCATTGCTGTCTGCGGCCCTAGACCCGGGACCCCCCGCCTCTGGCTCCACTGACAGGGCGGCTGCTGGAGGCGCGGGCTGCAGTTTAGTGTCGTGGGTGTCGGCACGAGCAGGAGTCATTTATTTCATTTTTAAATTAAAAAAGATTGAATTGGCCAATTACGGGAACAGGAACAGGGAAGGAAGGGGCCAGGCCAGGCTGCGCTGCCCATGTGTGGACTAGAGCGGCGGCGGCCGTGGGCACTAGCAGCCTGGCTGTCACGACCGTCACTGGCAATGGCATGGTGGCACTAGGCAAGGCAGGCAGTGGCACTGGCACACTACTTGGGGCGGCGGGCCCCCCTTGTGTTACTGCCTGCCAGTACCCTAGTCCACACATGGCCGGCGCAGCCGGGCCCCATCCTAAGTTCCCCCAAGTTGGGGGAACTTAGGATGGGGCCCGGCTGTGCCGGCCATGTGTGGCAACTGGCAACTAGTGTCACTGGCAGGCAAGGCAGGCACACTACTTGAGGGAAGGATGGGGCCAGACTACGCCGGTGTTGTAAAATTTTAACCGAACTATAAAATTTTCCTACCCCCGCCACGTGACTTCCAGTTCGCACTCCCCTACGTGCAGGGACACAGCGCGTGCACCCAACCGCGCATGCGCCCTCAGGGGTATGGAGATTTCACTGTCTTTCTACTTGTGAAATCTCCATCCTGCCCTGTGCAGGGAGGATAATAAGATTTTAAGTTATTATCCTCACTGCACATGGCGAGATGGAGATTGCACAAGTACAAAGACCGTGAAATCTCCATACCCCTGAGGAGTGGGGTTTACACAAGAGGAGGGGGGGTTCTCTAAAGGGGAGGTTTTAGGGGGCGGTCCTAGGGGTGGGTAGGGGCATGGCCAGGGGGAGGGGGGGTTCCACCCCCTTTTCTCTGAGGAAAAAAAGCCCTGCTGTGTACACTAGACCTAATTCTGCAATACAGAAAGATTCCAAGCGAAAGACCAGGGCCAGACTATGTCCTCCCAGAGCCAGAATGTGGGTAGTAGCAGCACCAGCTATGTGGCCAGAAGTAGTAGTAGTAGTAGTAGTGCGCAGTTCTCACTAGCTTCACAACATTGAGGAGAAAGAGGAGAAAATTATGGATTGGATGGCTCACTCCTCTGAGACACAGCAGGATGATGTGGAGGTGACTTCTTTCACCTGCCTTTCACTGGCGTCCTGTCTTCATTGCTCCCTCGTAGTGGGGCTCATTCTTTTGGCAACAAAACTCCGTCACACACTTTGAAAAATAGTTAATTGAGTCTGTTGATGACTTGTGTGAGAGCAGTCAGCATTTGGAATGCCCGGAAGAGGAGGTTTACGGGGAGGCGGGGGACCCTATACATAGCGTTGTTGGTGGTGGTAGTAGTGGCACCTGTAGGCACAGTGGTGGCAGTAGGGGCAGTAGTAGCGAAAGTGGCACAATGAGCAAACACTAAGCCAGGAATTGGGAGTGGGACCATCAAGCCCACCGTGAGAGATTTCAGTCTGATAAAAGTGGCACAGAGGATGAGGACTATGATTATTCTGTATTGGATACTACCTGGGAGCTGAATGAGGATGAGGAGGAGACATCAGAGGAGAAGGCTGGTGGCCGCGGTGGCAATAAAAAGCAGAGACAATGTACAGCCAAAATCCTCCAAAAGAACTGTGGGTACAGGCTCAAAATGCCCCAGAACTAGGCCAAGCTTAGATGCCTCTAGCTCCGTACAAACAACTCTTGTATGGTGTTTTTTTCTCAACAAGGCCAGAGCCATGTTCAAGAGTTGCAGGATTAAAATACACCTTGTGCTTTTAAACACAAACATGGGTACTCAAGCTCTATTGCAGCACGTGAAGCGGCATCACCGGATCCTGTAGGAAAATAAAATTGGCCAGCATCCTCAATCACAACAAGCCTGCCCTCCTTCTCTGGGTCTTCTTTGTGGCAGCCTGCCCAATCAGTTTAGTGTCCTTGTCTTCATCATCAGCTGCTTCTTTTCTAATTCGCTTATTTGCAAGCTAAACTCCCACTTGAACAAGTTGCTTGTGGTTCAGTTGCTGCTGTACCATTTAGATATGGTAAATATGATGCGCTTTTGCCTAAATGTAATTATTCTGGCCTGGGTGGTGTTGGTGTTGCACTTATCGCTGAGCTTGTTAGGGTTCAACTGCAGCTATGTGAAATTTGCTATCGTCGGTTGGTAAATGTGGTGGTTCACTTTAATTTTTTTGGGCAGGGTCTCTGGTGGTGTTGGTGTTAGACTTCTTGCCAAGCATGCAAGGGTTCCGCTGCTGCTATGTGAAATTTAACTCTTGTCAATCAGCAAATATGGCAGTTCGCTTAAATTTTATTCTTCTGGGCTTCGTGGTGGTGTTGGCATTGAATGTCTCGCCAAACATGCAAGGGTTCCATTGCTGCTATCTCAAACTTAACTCTTGTCAGATGGCAAATGTGGTGCACTTTTTATCCCTTCGTCTGAATATAATTTTTTTGGGGTGTTGTCAGGTCAGTGGGGGACTTTTTCTCAAGCACACAAGGGTTCCGCTGCTACTACTGTATGTCAAATTAAACTTTCGTTGGTTGGCAAATATGGCACATTTCTGTGCCTTTGTCTAAATTGAATTTTTCTGCCCTTGGTGGTATGATGGACTAATGTTGGCAGATATTCATTATACAGTTGCAAGAAAAAGTATGTGAACCATTTGGTATGATATGGATTTCTGCACAAATTGGTCATAAAATGTGATCTGATCTTCATCTAAGTCACAACAATAGACAATCACAATAATAAGATACAATGCTTATTAAGATATTATTCCCTCTAGCGCTGCAAATCCCAGGACAAAGTAAGTAAAAATGGTCCGCACAGTATAAAAGTAGAAAAGGGATTGCGCTGCAGGAGAGAGTTCTTATTGTATTCAAGTCAATTGATAAAAATATTCTTTTGTCTATGAAAATCCTCAGTCAAAAAGGTCCATCTGTACACATCAATCACGACTACGGTGTGGAAACCTGAAATAAAATAGAAACCGCACTATGGTGTAGTAACTTCTCAAAGGAGGTGTTCCCCTGTGAACAGGTTATACTCACAAGACTCCACTGATATTGCGCGTAGACAGCAGGCTCAACGATGTCATCCACCAGAGAACTTCACAAACTGAAGTGAAGGTAGATCAGGAGTGGTCAGTAGGACGAATGCAGGTTAGTGCCGTAGCTTGCAGATGTAGAATCTCCCTTAGCTGCCACCTAAGGAGCCGCACGGACGAAGGCCTTCACCGCACATACACAATCCTGCAGATGTCCACGATCCAGAAGATGGAAAACCACTTGTCACAGGATAACACCAGACTCCCCACCCTTCGAGGTCTCCAAGAAAGGAGGTCACACCAATAGTGAAGTACGTACCAAAGTGTTGAATAGAAAATATTTAATATACTCACAAAAAAACACAAGTATAAGAGCAAGTTAAAAAAAGTCCACAGTGCCCGACCCGGGTTTCGCCATAATGCTTTGTCTGGGGCGTGTGTTGCTAAGTGAATACAGCTGGAAATAAAGGATCCGGGGAACCTCCCCTGTTGGACGTCATTTAAAACTGTTGAAAAACAACATTTTTTTTTGCAATATATATACTATCCTTCCCTGTATGCAAACAAATGCCGGCAGTCAAGGGAAAAATATATATATGAAAATTTGTAATAAATATAAAATAAAAACAAAATTAATAAAATCGCATTCAGGACCTACATCCCCCTACCATACAGACTCACTCCAAGGGTAAAATAACGCAAACTTATTACTTCAAACCTCGTATGGAAGCTTTTAAACTATACAGGCATTCACGTCACATTCAATGTTTAAACCCTGGGGCTGAATGGTGTTTAGTAGAAACATCCACTCCACCTTCTTCTTATTTAATTTTGCAATAAAATCCCCTCCACGTATAGGAGTATGGACCAACTCAATACCAGTAAAAAGAAGCCCCTTGGGATTTTTTTTGGATGGTGAATTTTGAAGTGTAGAGAGACGCTGTGCGTCTCAAGCCCTTTTTTAATATTGCAAATATGTTCTTGAACTCGAGTTTTCAAGCTTCGTGTGGTTCTCCCTACATATTGGAGGCCACACGGGCACTCCAACAAGTAGATGACACCCACATTATTGCAGGAAAAATTGCCTTTTATTTAAAAATTAGTACCTGTTCTTTTTTTGGATGCCACAGTATCTACAAACATTTTCCGATCCTTTAAAATGTGTTTTTTGCAAGGTATGCAGAAACTGCACCATGTGAACTTGCCCTTGTATGCAGCCTTATATTTTTTGTTGGTAGCAAAGCTGGCACTATGTACCAATCTATTGGTGAGGTTGCTCACTCTTTTAAAAACTATAGGGGGTTTGTCTGGCAAATCCTTGCTCAAAACGGGGTCATTTTTGAGTATATGCCAATTTTTGCTAACCATATGTTTGATATGGCCCACTTGATTATTGTATTGAGTTAGGAGCATATATCTAAAATCGTTCTTTTGTTAATCGCTTTTTTTATCTGTTGGGGTTTGGGTGATACAACGTTTATCTTCTATCTCTCCTCTGCAAAAATCTTCTTCGTATCCTTTTTTCAGGAATCTGGTTTTTATCATCTGCCCCTGTTTCCTGTAATCCTCTAATTTAGTGCAGTTCTTAGAGATCCGTTGAAACTGGCTTTTGGGAATATTCCTAAGCCAGGAAGGGTGATGGCAGCTATTTAGTTCAATATACGTATTTACATCCACAGTCTTAAAAAAAGTCCTTGTTTTGAGTCTATTTTCTACCATAAAAATAACTAAATCCAAAAAATCAACAGAGGTATCGCTAATGTGGCTAGTAAACTTGAGGTTGAAATGGTTACTATTAATATCTGCTATAAAGGACTCCAGCCCCTCTCTCTCGCCTGACCAGATGAGGAGGCAGTCGTCTATATATCTGCGCCATATTAATAGACGTCCCCTTCCTAGATCTTTATTGAGGATCGTATCTATCCTATCTCTCTCCCACATGGTCATGAACAAATTAGCGAGGCTGGGGGCGAATTTCGCCCCCATCGCCACGCCAGAATGCTGGAGATAAAACTGGTCACTATACAAAAACTAATTGTGGGTGAGGCAGAAGGTTACGCAGTCCAGAACAAAATTCCTTTGTGCTGTCCCCATCTGAGAATCACTATCTAGGGCTTCTCGAACCCCTCTTATACCTAGGTCCTGCGGTATGCAGGTGTATAAGGAGGAGACATCAACTGTGGCTAGCCAAGTAGTTCCCTGTAGTATTCCAATCTCTTCAATGAGATCAATAACACTCGAGGAATTCTTTACAAAGGAGGGGGCCACTGTTACATATTTTTGCAAAAAATAATCAATATATTCCGAGACTCTACTGTTCAGGGAATTGATCCCCGAAACAATAGGTCTTCCAGGAGGATGAACTGGGTCTTTGTGTATTTTTGGCAAAAAATATATAACCGGGGTGACCGTTTTCTTTTTATAGAGAGATAGTCAAACTCCTTTTTATTTAAAACCTCATTCTGCAAACTCTTCTTCAATATAGTTTCTAGTTGTTTTTTATATATATTCAATGGGTTATTTTTAAGCACTAAATAGGTATCCTTATCAGAAAGTAGTCTATCCATTTCTGATGTATATTGTTCCACATCCATTAGAAACCCCCCCCCCCCCCCCCCCCCCCCCTTATCGTCAGGTTTTATGACTATTGTGTCATTCTTTTCAAGCTTTTTTAGTGCCTCCTTCTCTTTGCTGGAGAGATTATGTTTTGTTGGTTTGTTGTCAATTTTCTCTAGACCATTTAGGAGGCTCCTCTTGAAGGCATCTATGCATTCATTATTTTTATTCTTGGGGCAGAATTTAGAGGTCAGTATGAATGACCCCCACTGTCTCTACACTATTGGTCACCTGCGGAGGCTGGACGAAGCTTGAAAACTCGAGTTCAAGAACATATTTGCAATATTAAAAAAGGGCTTGAGATGCACAGCGTCTCTCTACACTTCAAAATTCACTTTAAAAAAAATCCCAAGGGGCTTCTTTTTACTGGTATTGAGTTGGTCCATACTCCTATACGTGGAGGGGATTTTATTGCAAAATTAAATAAGGAGGAGGTGGAGTGGATGTTTCTACTAAACACCATTCAGCCCCAGGGTTTAAACATTGAATGTGACGTGAATGCCTGTATAGTTTAAAAGCTTCCATACGAGGTTTGAAGTAATAAGTTTGCGTTATTTTACCCTTGGAGTGAGTCTGTATGGTAGGGGGATGTAGGCCCTGAATGCGATTTTATTAATTTTGTTTTTATTTTATATTTATTACAAATTTTCATATATATATTTTTCCCTTGACTGCCGGCATTTGTTTGCATACAGGGAAGGATAGTATATATATTGCAAAATAAACTGTTGTTTTTTAACAGTTTTAAATGACGTCCAACAGGGGAGGTTCCCCGGATCCTTTATTTTCAGCTGTATTCACTTAGCAACACACGCCCCAGACAAAGCATTATGGCGAAACCCGGGTCGGGCACTGTGGACTTTTTTTAACTTGCTCCTATACTTGTGTTTTTTTGTGAGTATATTAAATATTTTCTATTCAACACTTTGGTACGTACTTCACTATTGGTGTGACCTCCTTTCTTGGAGACCTCGAAGAGTGGGGAGTCTGGTGTTATCCTGTGACAAGTGGTTTTCCATCTTCTGGATCGTGGACATCTGCAGGATTGTGTATGTGTGGTGAAGCCCTTCGTCCGTGCAGCTCCTTAGGTGGCAGCTAAGGGAGATTCTACATCTGCAAGCTACGGCACTAACCTGCATTCGTCCTACTGACCACTTCTGATCTACCTTCACTTCAGTTTGTGAAGTTCTCTGGTGGATGACATCGTTGAGCCTGCTGTCTACGCGCAATATCAGTGGAGTCTTGTGAGTATAACCTGTTCACAGGGGAACACCTCCTTTGAGAAGTTACTACACCATAGTGCGGTTTCTATTTTATTTCAGGTTTCCACACCATAGTCACTACTAATAGACAATCACAGTCTACTTAAACTAATAACACACAAATAATTAAATGTTACCATGTTTTTATTGAACACACCATGTAAACATTGTCTAAAGAAAAGGTGTAGGACGGCTCTACCACTGATTGGGGATGGCAAGGTGCACCTATCTGATGTCGCACTCAGATCACAGGAAGAAAATTTTATCAAAGAAGTGATTGGGCACTCTTATATCCGGAACTCAGAGATAATGTGATAACAATATCTATATTTATTATTGCATATAATGGCACAAGAATTTGAATCAAAATATAGAGATATAAAGATAGTCTTCCTATTATATCTAGTAAATGATTAAAAATACTATTAATCCAAATAAAATTACAATAGTATGCAATACAATAAAATACATTTTTTTATATCAGCATTGTATCAATTCTCCAGATATGCTAAAGCTGCTGAAGTACACACTTAGTTCCAATCCCAATATAACGGATTGGTTGAAATGGCTGCTGAGGTCAGATAGATATTGCAGGTGGACCGAGTCTATCCAATCCACAAAGTTGGGATGGATACAGACGCTCCCACTGCGATATACTTGGCACTCCCCCTGTCATATACTTGCAATGGGTAGTGACTGGATATAAATTAATCCAATAGGGTGCTATTCCCTGTAAAAAAGATAGTTAACAAAAAATATATCCTAATAGTGCAAAAACAATTCACTAGAAAAGTCCACAGAACATAAGCCTTCACCTCGACAGCAGTTTTTCCACCCGAAATCCACAGCATGCTTTAGGGCCTGTTTCCCAGCATGCGTCTCTCAGCCGGCACAAGTTTTCAGTTCCCAAACACACAGAGACTGACAGCGCTCCACTGTCAAAGAGGAGTAATCCACACCCAGCTGAGACTGCTGGCCTGGTTTGATATAGGCCAGTAAAGACCCAGCCTGGAACGTGCCACCCACCCAGCACTTTGGCTATTCCCAGTAAGAGCCGACCAGGATCGGCTATAGAGCCATACTAATAGCAAAGAGTGTCAATCAGCACTAGCTGCCGCTGACCCTTAAAATTTCCGGCTCTTACCTCACCGAGGCCAGGAACCTCGGTGACACATACCTTCCGTCAATGACGGCCCCTTGCACCTTCCAACAATATGTACGGTATCTCACAAAAGTGAGTACATCCCTCATATTTTTTTCATATTTTAATATATCTTTTCATGGGACAACACTAAAAATCTGACATTTTGACACAATGTGAAGTAGTCGGTGTACAGCCTGTATAATAGTGCAAATTTGTTGTGCCCTCAAAATAACTTAACACCCAGCCATTAATGTCTAAACTTCTGGCAACAAAAGTGAGTACTTTTGTACTATCCAATTAGATATCCTCCACATGTAATTCAATGGGTAAAAATGGTATAAGAAAAGGAGAGGAGAGATGGGAAGAGAGAAAAAAAAAAATGCGAGAAGAAAGGCTAGAGAATTTGAGGATGGATAATTGCTGTCTCAGAAGCTGATGATTTAGACAAGAGCTATAATACTTGCTGTTTCTGGGCCTGATAACCTATATCTTCATCTCCAGAAAAAAAAAGGGTTGCTTGCCTTGTTAAAAAAAAAAAGGTGGGCTAACCATCGATTCCCAACAAACTTGATTAGCCAGTAGGAAGTTAGACCCCCCCCCCCAACCTCTTCATCGTGAACATTGGCGGATTCTGGTGCCAGAAAGTCTAGTGAATATACTCTGTGACGGACTGCACCGTCACTGGGGCTGCTGGAGAGACCTGAGTCTAGCCTCCTTCCTATGGACCCAGAACTATGGAGACCCCCTCCCCTCCCCGGCTCATTATTCTACAAAGGGAAAAATGGGTAGTTTCTGCCTGTGAGTGATTACGTTATCCCATTCTGTTGATTAATTGTATCACGTGTGTGTGTTTTTTGCCTGTAACTGCATGTGTTTGGTTTATGTAAAAACTGTCTCAGTCTTCCACAAGGTCCCCATGGGGAGTGTCTCTTGCTGGAATACCTGCAGAAAAGGCTAGCATGTACCCTCATTAAAGTGTCCTGTTCTACCCTTCATGAAGTCTGGACTCATGTTTGGGGGATTGGAGAACTACACTGTGGGGATTGCTATAATCATTATCCAGAGTATAATCCCTAGCTCTTGTAAGAACTTGTTCCTGCATCGCTCTCTGAAAGAAGAGAGGGTCAACCACTGGAGCGTGGAACCTTGTCGTTGATCCAGGGTGGGTAGAAGACGACGAGATCCCAACCAAGCTACGGCGGTTCGTGGGGTTGGCAATGCTTACAGTTTTGAGCGGAGTGTTTGGAGCCCTCGTGAAGCACTTGAAGCATCTATCAACGGAGGTACCCAGTCAGGGTGCCAGGAGATCCGTTACAAACTCTATTGTTTATTAATGCTTGCCATAGCACTTATATTTTAGTATGGCTAGTAAGGAAGATATTGTAAATAAAATTATCGTTAATGAGTCATGGTGGACCATATAATATCCCACAGGAATGTAGACATTCATGGGATAGAATAACATGTTTTCTTGATCTCCTGAGAAGAGAAAAAGTGAAAAGAATTGCACCCCACTGATCATCTTTTTCAGAAGGCTGCAGCACTACAGTGAGAGATAGATTGATTTAGTCAACGTTCACATCTCCAGCAGATAAATCCAATAGTCTGTTCCAGCAGATGAAAACATTTACCAGAGTTACTGTATCTGGCATAGATGGACACCGCAGCACACCTTCAAATACTCTTTGACTATAATGGGTTTCAGTGGGTTTCTGGCATAAATGCTGGCTTTGTGCCAAACAAATATCTCTGTATGCCAGAGATGTGAATTTAGCCTTAGGGGATATACACACGGCAGATTTTGAAAACACACTGAAAAAAATCTAAGCGGATTCCGCTCCAAGATAGAGCATACTGCATCTTTTTCTCACGCAGTTTTTTTATGCATGGGAAAAAAAAGCAAATTTGTTTTTTGGCGTGGATTCCAAACACAAATTGCATGAAAAATAGCACCAAAAATGTTATGTGAATGGGTCCTTAAAGAAAAAAATATACATTTCCACCAGGCTGGGAGTTTGAATGTAACTAATTCAATTTCGGAAGTACATGTATACTAATAAAGACACAGGAAAAACTTACGGTATTTTTTTTCTAATCGATGAGAGTCTAGTACGGGTTAACCCTTTGGTGCCTCCTAATGTAATCATACGTCAGCGAGAGGTGCATGGAGTGGGATTGCTGGCTGATCCTGCTCGATACAGAGTGGGTGCTGCCTCTATAATACTGCAAAGACAAAAACAATGCAACAGCACTTTGCAAACACAAATAAAGTGAAATAATATCATAGTTATATAAAATATTCTGGTGCTAAGGCTACTCTTATTTTATAAATTTGCGATTTTTGGCAAATACATTTTGTACAAATACAGCAGGCTGGATCCCATAGGGGCATAGGGTATTTACTTGCCGAGCGATCCCTCCAGGCACGTCGGCATCGCGTAACGTCATTCTTGAGCGACTTCCGATTTCGGCTTCTCCAGCGTGAGCGGTGCAGCGGCGGCATGCTCTCTCCTGTTGGTCTACTTCGGTAAGTCCAAGGCCCAGTCCTATGACTCCTCCAACGTGTCTTGTATCACGGGCGGCTGCTGCCAGCCGGGCGGCCCGCGCCACCTTTACTTCCGACCAACGATCTCACCACACATTCTCTTCAGGGACATGCATTTGCTACTTCGCTGCTGCTTTATACCAATGATAATTCTACTACAAACTTCAAGCTCCACTGTTCCTGTACTCCCTCATGGTTCAGTAGGCCTTTCATTGCTTAATGTCATTTCCTGCAATGAAAGGTCTGCCCTCTGAGATGTGTGTTTTCTTTTTCAGGGTATCTGGTAATGCATTAAGCGCAACATAATTGTTCCGCTCAAATAGAGTGATTGTGGGAGGTGTAATAATCATACACAGTTAGTGGTGCAGATCAAGGCCTAATTACTGGACCCTGGCTGGCAGCTTGTCTGGGGGGTATTATTTTAAGTGACTTGCATCCTCCCCAGGTTCCTCTCCCTCCTCCCCTGTGTTTGCTGTGGCCAGGTCCAGCTGCCACACTATTGTCATCATGCACTTCACCGTTTCATGAGTCGCAGCATCTACGGATGTCCCTGAGTTCCATTTGTCTCACTGGGAGGCCTCCCCCGGGTCCAAGTGCCATTGATCCGCGGGTCTGGCCCAGTGGAGGACCCTCCGATCAGTCATCCACATGCTGCGTCTCATCAAGCAGCACTTACATGCCACAGGGGTCTGTGGACTTGGGGGGGGGGGGAATATATATTTTTCACAGCACTTGTCAGCATGTGGGTATTTTCCTCGGTCCCCACTGCACTTCCATTACTTATCACACCTGCACTGTCTACTCGTCACGCACAGGCCAGGTTCGTTTCTCCTGTCATCGACATACCAGGTCCTTCATGTCCTGCTGCCTGATACGTTCAGGTTCTCTTTGTGTCCTGTTGCCTGTTACGTTCAGGTCATCTTGCTGCTCGTTGTCCGTCATACCCAAGTCACGTCACTTTCTGTTTGTCTATTCTGCTCAACTCACGTCGCCCAGGTCAAGCCTCCTCCTACTGTCCTGTCACGATCTTCTACTGCCTGTCACGCCAGTCGCGTCATTGTTTTATTTCTCCCGCCTTGCTCAGGACCGTTTCCTCCACTACCTGGCTGCGCCGGGGTCATGTCTTTTCTATTTGCCTGTCACACTCGGTCTTATGCCTATCACGGTAAATTCATGTCGTTTTCTCTACCTGTTACGCTCAGGTCTTGTTGCTCTCCGTTGCCCGTTGCGCGCGGGTCATGTGGCCCCACTGCCTGCCACAGTTTCAGCTCAGGGCTGGCATCCAGTGGGGTTTTTTCGCCATCCGATGCGTCCCGGGCCACAGTCATGTTGCAGGGCCTGACTCTACTAAGTCGCCTGATACGTTCAGGTCATGTTCGTCTTCTACCTGATACGCTCAGGACACGTTTGTTTCACCTGATACGTTCAGGTCATGTCATTTCTGTCACCTGATACCCTTCAGGGATCCACCACTCTGCTTCAGCGCGAAAAGCCAAGCTGTATCGGTTGCTCTTTCCTGAACCGCCCATGGGCCCCGACGAGCAGGTGTCCATGTCCACCATCCAGTTATCCCTGACCCAACTCCACGCCACCATCAATAACGTAGCATCATCAATTTCCGACATTGATACCAGACTTCATGCCATCGAAAACAAGGATACCACGTCTCCTCCTCCCCCAGAGCCCAAAGCTGTTCCTTCCACTTCTCGTTCCACCACCCCAGGTACAGGTCTCAGCACTCCCGACATCGCCCCCGCTTTTTTCATGCCAGAAAATATCAGGCGAGATATATTGGCAGGGAAAGACATCAACCTAGCTGCTATCCTTATTTCTACCCACGACACAGTTGAGAACAAGACGATTGCCTGTGGTGATGCATCTGTTGTGCTTAAATCTAAGGACGCCCGCCTCAATAGAAAACTCACCATCCCTGAATTCATGCTAACCTTTAATCTATACCGGGATATTGTGTGCTCCGCACATCCCCACAGAAGGGAAGAATTAGATGTTTAAATGTACAGAATCACAGAGTTAGGTTACAAATATGGCGGTTTTGCTTTTTATGACTACCACCGGTCATTTTCAGCAAAAGCAGCAGCGGCCTTTCTCCAGTAGCAGCACGTCACAAATTGGGCCGCCCTTAACATGGAGCTCTTTTGCAGGCATTTTGCTGGGCAAAAAGCCCCAGCATGTTCCAACTGTCAGTCAGTCCTTCATTCATCCGACTGGTGCCCCCACGTCACCGCCCCCCCTCCCTCCCAGGCCAACCTCCAACACTGGAGCACAAAAACCCAACCCATTCACGGACAAACTTGGGCGTCCCATCACCTTCCTAGGAAAAAAACAAATTTGCTATAATTTCAATCTAGGCTTTTGCAGTTATGATAAATGCAAAGCGTTACATATTTGCTCCATCTGTTTCAGGGCCCACCCCCAGTCCTCCTGTTCCCAGCAAACGGCCAAGCGCTCCTGACTAGCCGACATCAACATCGACCTATTACTCTCCCTTCTCCAAGACCACCATGACCCTGATTTTGTCCAGTTCCTTAGGAATGTTTTTTCCGAGGGTTTTCACACAGGGTTAGTCGCCCTTCCGCGGGTCACTTGGGAAGGCCCCAACCTCCTATCATCCTTGGCAGACCCTGCGTCAGTTGACGAACCTTTGAATGCAGAATTTCAGAAAGGCTTTGATTGGTCCATTTTCAGAATCTCCCTTCCACGTGCACCGCGTTAGTCCCATAGGCTTAGTATCAAAAAGATCTTCAAATAAAAAGAGATTAATTTGCCATTTGTCTGCTCCTCATGCATCTAGCACCCCTAGTCTGAACTATCTGGTCCCGTCAGAAGAGTACTCCATGCAGTACTCTTCTTTGGACGAAGCCATACAGCTAATCCTACAGGTCGGAACAGAGGCTTGGTTGTCAAAGGCAGACATTTCGGATGCCTTTAAGCTGCTACCAATCCAGCCACACCGGTGGAAGTTTTATGGCATCAAATGGAGAGAACGGTATTATTTTGCAACCCGCTTGACGTTCGGATCAAAGAGCAGCCCCTGGCTCTTTAATCAGTTTGCCCAAGCACGTTACTGGATCTTAGTTAATCATGCCCATTGTCCGAGGGTAATCCATTATTTGGATGATTTTTTGCTCATCGAGCATGCAAATCACGTCCCAGATAGGTTGGATAGTCTACTCAGCCTATTCAGCAAACTGAACGTCCCAGTAGCCCCTTCTAAGGTTGAGGGTCCTTCCAAGGTAATCACCTTTTTAGGTATCACCCTAGATACCATCAAAATGGAGGCCAGACTTCCCCTGGACAAATTAACCATGCTCAAGGAATCAATAGCCAGGTTCGTGGGTACTCGAACAGTGTCAAAGCTGGAACTCCAATCTTTGTTGGGGTCTTTCAACTTTGCCGCCAAGGATCATGCCGCAGGGCAGATCTTTCATCTCCGGACTACTTAGACTCCTACCAACAGCCTCAGACCAGCATTCCCTCATTCATCTAGAACGCGATGCGTTGGTAGACCTGGCCATGTGGTCAGTCTTCTTGTCCAGTTGGAATGGCATCTCACTTTTTGTTCCTCACTGGAATGACACCTCCCCCTTGTTGTTTTCTGATGCTGCCGCATCCCTCGGGTTTGGAGCCATTTGCGGGGACCAGTGGTTCGCCGGTCCTTGGCCCTCGCAAATCTCTTCGGACCAGGAGGCTGCCAAATCCTCTCCCCTCCTCGAAGTATACCCCATCGTAGCGGCTGCTCATGTCTGGGGTCAGTCATGGAAAAACATGCCAGTATGCTTCATGACAGATAATCAAGTGGTAGTCGACATCCTCGCCAGAGGTAGGTCCAGTTCCCCCAAGGTCATGCATCTAGTTCGCAGACTCACCTGGTTTTCCTTGCAGTTCAATTTCCACATCGTCTGTAGGCACATTCAGGGTAAGAAGAAAATTGCAGCCAATGCCCTTTCACGGTTAAATTTCAATTTATTTTTTCAGATCATGCCAGGAGCTCGGAGAGTCGGAATCAACCCTCCAGGGTTCAAAGCCCTGATCATGGGTTAAATACATACATTTCCGCAGCCCACGGTCTCATCCACAATTCACTCTCGGCCAATTCAACTAGGAACTACCAAACCAGGAACTACCAAACCAGGACAAAGTCTTGTTCATCCTGGCTTTCTTGGCGTACTGCCATAAAGACCTCAGATTGTCTCACAACACCATCAGACTCTATCTAGCAGGCATCCAGCATCACTACATGATCAACCATCCCAGTCACATCTCCTTCTTTTCTTCCCAGGCTGTCAAGGCAGTCTTGAGAGGCATTCAGAAGCTCTCCTCACTGTCCACTCCCACCAGACAGTCAGTCACAGGGGAATTATTTCAAAAAAATTCTGCCGTCCTAGATGGTAATCCTTTCTGGCCATTCAGAAGCTTGATCCTTAAGGCTGCCCTCTACCTCAGCTTTTATGGGTTCCTCAGACCAGGGGAGTTCTGCTGCACCTCAGCTCAACATCTAGGCCCAGCAATCAGCCAGCTCCACCATAGACTTGACCACTTCGTTTTCCTCCTACCCACCTCGAAAACCTCCCAGGTCGGTCCGCAGGTTCAGGTCGAGTATTTCAAAACCTTCAATCCCTGATGCCCAGTGGCAGTGTTAAATCGACTGCTCACCATTCTTGGTGATAAGTCCCCCGACAGTACCCTGCTGCCATTTCCCGTGCTCTCACTCTCTTCGGCACAATTCATCAAACACATCCGCTCTCTAGCTTCAGGTCTAAGGTTCCACGCTGCCTCCATATCCGGGCACTCCTTCCGGATCAGGGCCGCATCCGCAGCATCCAAACACGGCGTCCCAGCTCATATAATACGTAAAATGGGACGGTGGCAATCTTCATGTTTTTCTCGCTACATACCACATCCGCAGGTCGAGATCGCCAAAGCTTTCTCAAACTTGGTCCTGTAAAGTTCTTATTTATTAAACTGCCTAAATTCATGTTTTGCCCCCTTTTCTTGGCTTACCCGCATACATGGCTAAAGGCACGCCACTAGCCAAATTAGGTACAACAGTAATTTGTTCTCTCACCTTCGTCCAGTGCTCCTCCCGGAGCCTTGACCACAAATACAGCAGGCTGGATCCCAGCCTGCATTTGTGGGAGGGGCATAGGGTATTTACTTGCCGAGCGATCCCACCAGGCACGTCGGCATCGCGGTGCCCCACCCTACCCTCCCTCATTTACAATCCCACTCCAAGCTCAGACTCCTTAGGGTTTGCCCCCTTTTCTTGGCTTACCCGCGTACATGGCTAAAGGCACACCACTAGCCAAATTAGGTACAACAGTAATTAGTTCTCTCACCTTCGTCCAGTGCTCCTCCCGGAGCCTTGACCACAAATTATTTTTGCCCGTCTGCCAGCGTCATGTTGATCTCTATAAGACGGGAACCTAACACTAAATGTTACCTGTTATAGTAAGACTTTTGGCACCAGGAGAGAGAAGGTATACAGTTGGCTTGGCATGCATGCTGGACATGCATTCCCTGGATTTAATGGAGGCCATTATGGCAAAAGGCAGAGTGGACCCCGTATGCATGTGGAACCTGCATTCCTTGGATTTTATGGTGGCTAGTATGCACTATAACATGCAGTATTTACTGCTAGGTTCCTGTCTTATAGAGATCGCCTTGACGCCGGCAGACGGACTTCAGGAAATAAAGAGAGAATAGTGGCCAAGAATAACAGAGCTCATCAGTGGTGTGCTTACGTTGTTTGGCACCCTTTCTATGGCAACCTCCCCCCCCCTTAAAGTACTTATCCCTTCATTGTGCCACCTTCACAGTAGTTGTGCCCTCATCGTACTTCCCTCACAGTAGTTATTCCCTATCTGTACCCCCTTCACAGTAGTAATGCCATCTTTGTACCCCCTCACAGTAGTTATGCCCTCTCTGTGCCCCTTTCACAGTAGTAATTCCCTATCTGTGCCCCATTCACAGTTGTAATGCCCTCTCTGTGCCCCTTCAGAGTAGTTATGCCCTCACTGTTCTGCCATAACAGTAGTAATGCCCTCTGTGCGCCTTCACAGTAGTAATGCCCATTGTGTCACCTTCACAGTAATAATGCCCACTCTGTACACAATAACAGTTGTACCCACCCCTTCACAGGAGTAATGCCATCTGTGCCCACTTTATAGTAGTAATGCCCATTGTGCCCCTTTCATAGTAGTAATGCCCTCTGTGCCCCCGTCATAGTAATAATGCCCATTGTGCCCCCTTCGTAATAATAATGTCCATTGTGCCCACTTCATAATAGTAATTAGAGATGACCGAATCAAAGTTGACGAAGTGGAATTCGATCTATATTTCTGGAAAAATTAAATTAGGCATGAAGTCGAATTTCCTAGCGCTTCATGGTAAATGGGGATGAGCGAATCGACTTCGGATGAAACATCCAAAGTCAATTTGCATAAAACTTTGTTAGAATACTGTATACGGAATACTGTACCTTGGAACCGAACCTGAGTTTTTAACAATAAAAATTAATTTCTGAAGTTATTGCCTGAAGTCTCGTGAGACTTTGTGAAGTAATAACTTCAGCTCATTGGAGCCAATACATTCTAATACTGTATGGAGTGCTCGCTCCGTACAGTATTCTAACAAAGTTTTAGGCAGATTTCATGTAGATTGTAAGCCCTCATGGTCAGGGCCCTCTCTCGGTCTGTACCAGTTTGTAACTCGTCTTGTTTATGATT
The DNA here is from genome assembly GCF_014858855.1 of Bufo gargarizans. NCBI lineage: Eukaryota > Metazoa > Chordata > Amphibia > Anura > Bufonidae > Bufo > Bufo gargarizans. The sequence continues at coordinate 428,313,383 of NC_058083.1, forward strand.
AGTGAAATTGTCTGTATTATGTATGTATACCTCTTCTCATATGTACAGTGCTATGGAATGAATGGCGCTTTAATAATAAATAATAATAATAATGCGGTCTCCACCATTTTACAGTGAACTTAGTGCAGGGAGAGACGTTACAGGCACTAGGGACAATGTTTGGGAAAGCCTTTATTCCCAAAACCAAAAACGATTGATCTGTTCAGGGAAAGATTATTCATAGTGTAGGGAAAGGATAGGGAGGCATTATCCACACTGTAGGGAAAGAGCAATGACCAATAGGAGAGTGTAAAGCCTGAGTAATAGGAGCTATTCTATTACACCTTGCTGCACTAATTGGGGTTAAAAAGTTATTTATTACTGCAGATTTTAGGTTGTTTTAAACAGTAATTGCAGTAATCCTGGCATCTGTTATTGGTTTGAAAGTGCTGTCTGATACAACCAGTGTTGGGGTGTATTTAGTTGATATCTTACAACTTGCATTCATCTTTGCTTCTGTACTGAAAGTGGGGTCTGATTTAACCAGTTTTGGGGTGTCTTTATTTTAAATATAAAAAAGTAAATCCATTCATCCTTGCTTTTGGGGTGAATTTGCGTCCTCATACAACCAGTTTTGGGGGGTGTTCATTTTAAATATATATAAAAGTACATTCATTCACCCTTGCTTTTGGAGTGAATTTGCGGCCTGATACAAACAGTTTGGGTGGGGGGGGGGGGTTAAATATATAAAAGTACTTCCATTCATCCTTGCTTTTGGGTTGAATTTGCAGCCTGATACAAATAATTTTGGTGTGTGTTCATTTTAAAGAGGACCTGTCACCAAAACGTGCAATGCAATCTGAAAGCACCATGCTATAGAGGAGGATAAGCTGAGCAGATTGATATATATTTGTGTGGGAAAAGATTCAGTAAAACCTGTAATTTTTACATTTATATCTCTGCATTTTTCTACCTTCTGTGAGTAACATCGGTACAGGGAGGAGGTGTTATTAGTGACTGACAGCTATCTTTCTATGTACACTTGTGCACACAATGCTATCAATCACTGATAACACCTCCCTCCTGTACCGGTGCTACTCACAGAAGGTAGAAAAATGCAGAGATATACTGTATTTTTCGCCCTATAAGACACAACGGCCCATAAGATGCACCTAGGTTTTAGAGGAGGCCAATAAGAAAAAATCAGACCCCCCCAATGTTAATCAAACCTCAATAAGACCTCAAATGAGACGCCCAATCAGACCTCAGCTCAGACCCCAATGTAAATTACACCCAATCAGACCTCTGATAAGAGCCCCATGTCTCTCATCAGCCCCCATATCAGCCATTATGCCTCTCATCCCCCATTATCAGCCATTATGCCTCTCAGCCCCCAATGTGCCTCTCATCCCCCATTATGCCCCCAGCAGCCTCATCTATATATATATATATATATATAAAAAAAGGACGTATATATATGTATGTATGTACAGTCAGGTCCATAAATATTGGGACATCGACCCAATTCTAACATTTTTGGCTCTATACACCACCACAATGGATTTGAAATGAAACGAACAAGACGTACTTTAACTGCAGACTGTCAGCTTTAACTTGAGGGTATTTACATCCAAATCAGGTGAACGGTGTAGGTATTACAACAGTTTGCATATGTGCCTCCCACTTGTTAAGGGACCAAAAGTAATGGAGCTAAACTAAAAAATGCTGCATACAGCCGAATAGGAAAAACCATATGAAAGGTTTACACTCCTAGCAGTCGAACTGGAACAGCATACAATAAATCTCCCCAAGAACGAGACCAAGCTCTGTGTTGAGGGTAAATCAGAATCTCCCTTTACTGAGGGATACCCGTCCTTATTTATGCAGGTCCCCATTGGTGGACACTCCCATAGGGGGACCAGATGGAAGACTGTGACGAGGGACAGATAAGCAGAAATTCAGGATAAACAGACACAATACATCTCCACAATACATCCTGGTTTCCTCCTCTCTGCCCTGGAGACAACGGAGGAGTAATTCAATTATCTCTCAAGACAAAGGGACATCGCCATTGTACACGTGGGGATAACAGGACAGAAATCACTATTCAAATATACAAAGTCACAACCATTACAGTAAACACAGACATTTAACATATCCCCAGATAGCTCAGGTCTGAGTGCATATTATAAGGTGAATGACACCCAAACTACACGAATACAGTAGAATCGCCATGGAGCCAAATTCTTTCACATAGTCATTCGGTATCCGAATGGGCTCCATGGCATAGCTATCTGGGGTATGACTGTTCAAATAGGGCAAGTACCAAATGACCTGGCTTTCATGTCTTTGCAGGGAAAAATCAAGCTTTTCAACATGGGGCTATAGTCTAAAGGGTGCAGGCGGGCAACCAGGCTTCTACAAAAAAAAGAGCAAGGATTTTTTCAAGGTAAAAAATCTCATTTTATTCAATATAAATCACATGATCATTACAGGTATTGCTCAATAGGGACAGGACATGGAGACTGAGCCACAAGGGGCTATACAATGTGGAGAATCACAATGGGGGATAATGTGACCATACCCAGCAGAGAACAACAATATACCAGAGGCCGTGAGCAAAAGTGTAGTTGCGGGTGCAAATGCTGACCCCTAGTATAAAACAACTACTGACTATTGCTCACAACCTCTGTCCGGGGATGCTGTGAGGTGTCAATGGACGGTGCAGTACTACTAATAAAGATGGCATATAACAATGAACTGCAAACCTCTCGTCCCACCCTGATCCAGCTACCAAGTTACCTACCCATGTTGCTGCTGTAGAATGGTAACACGACTCCCCCACTGTTTCAACCTCGACACGTGTTTCGCCACGTAGGCTTCGTCAGGCTTCTCCAATGCAATGTGGCGAGATTGGTCTCGTCACAATGCCAAATAAAATATTCATTATTTTGCCCTAGCAACGTCCTTGTAGTTATATGGTACCAAAAGTAATAGGACAGAATATTAATCATAAATCAAACTTTCACTTTTTAATACTTGGTTGCAAATCCTTTGCAGTCAATTACAGCCTGAAGTCTGGAACGCATAGACATCACCAGACGCTGGGTTTTATCCCTGGTGATGCTCTGCCAGGCCACTACTGCAACTGTCTTCAGTTCCTGCTTGTTCTTGGGGAATTTTCCCTTCAGTTTTGTCTTCAGCAAGTGAAATGCATGCTCAATCGGATTCAGGTCAGGTGATTGAATTGGCAATTGCATAACATTCCACTTCTATCCCTTAAAAAACTCTTTGGTTGCTTTTGCAGTATGCTTTGGGTCATTGTCCATCTGCACTGTGAAGCGCCGTCCAATGAGTTCTGAAGCATTTGGCTGAATATGAGCAAATAATATTGCCCGAAACACTTCAGAATTCATCCTGCTACTTTTGTCAGCAGTCACATCATCAATAAATACAAGAGAACCAGTTCCATTGGCAGCCATACATGCCCACGCCATGACACTACCACCACCATGCTTCACTGATGAGGTGGTATGCTTAGGATCATGAGCAGTTCCTTTCCTTCTCCATACTCTTCTCTTCCCATCACTCTGGTACAAGTTGATCTTGGTCTAATCTGTCCATATGATGTTGTTCCAGAACTGTGAAGGCTTTTTTAGATGTTGTTTGAAAAACTCTAATCTGATCTTCCTGTTTTTGAGGCTCACCAATGGTTTACATCTTGTGGTGAACCCTATTCACTCTGGTGAAGTCTTCTCTTGATTGTTGACATTGAGACACACACATCTACCTCCTGGAGAGTATTCTTCATCTGGCCAACATTTTTGAAGGGTGTTTTCTTCACCAGGGAAAAAATTATTCGGTCATCCACCACAGTTGTTTTACGTGTTCTTCCTGGTCTTTTAGTGTTGCTGAGCTCACCGGAGCGGTCCTTCTTTTTAAGATGTTCCAAACAGTTGTTTTGGCCACGGCTAATGTTTTTGCTATATCTCTGATGGGTTTGTTGTGTTTTTTCAGCCTAATGATGGCTTGCTTCACTGATAGTGACATCTCTTTGGATCTCATCTTGAGAGTTGACAGCAACAGATTCAAAATGCAAATCGCACACTTGAAATTAACTCTGGGCCTTTTATCTGCTCATTGTAATTGGGATAATGAGGGAATACCACACACCTGGCCATGGAACAGCTGAGAAGCAAATTGTCCCATTACTTTTGGTACTTTAACAAGTGGAAGGCACATATGAAAACTGTTGTAATTCCTACACAGTTCACCTGATTTGGATGTAAATACCCTCAAAGCTGACAGTCTGAAGTTAAAGCACATCTTTAACAGTGACTTTCACAGTGGCCGCCCATTTAACAGTGACTGCCCCTTTAACAGTGACTTTCACAATGACTGCCTCTTTAAAAGTGACTTTCACAGTAACTGTTCCTTTAACAGTAACTGCCCCTTTAACAGTGACTTTCACAGTGCCTGCCTCTTTAACAGGGACCTTCATAGCACCCGACTCATTAATAACAGTGACCTCCACAGTGCCCGCCCCTTTAATAACCGTGACCTCTACTGGGCCCGCCCCGTTAAAAACAGTGACCACCACAGTGCCCGCCCCTTTAAGCAGTAAAGAAAAATTGCTGGGTTGTTATGGAAACCTGGAGTAAAACTGTGTTTATGGCAGTTGGGATTTGAAGACTTGCTGGCTTGTATTGGCCCATAGTAGGGTAATTTTTTGGGAATATCTCAGGAACGGTACATCCTAGAGAGCTGAGACCTTCCTGGACACCTGATGTACCTGTGTGCCAAATTTGGTGAAGATCGGTCCAGTCGTTTAGTCGCGCATAAAGAACAGACAGAAACTCATTTTTATATATATGAGATGTCCATTTATCCTTGCTTTTTGGGTGAATTTGCAGCCTGATACAAACAGTTTTAGAGTGTATTTATTTCATACTAGCATAAGGGCCCGGCTTCGCACTGTTATATTTCATCTATTTCATTTTATGTTTCCGAGTGTCGTAAAAAGATATTGACAGTTTCCCCCATAACAGTGACTTCTACAGTACCCGCCCCTTTAACAGTGACCACCACAGTGACCGCCCCTTAAACAGTGACTTTCACAGTGGCCAACTCTTTAACAGTGACTTTCACAGTGACCGCTCCTTTAACCACTTCAACCCCGCTAGCTGAAACCCCCTTAATGACCAGGCCACTTTTTACACTTCTGCACTACACTACTTTCACCGTTTATCGCTCGGTCATGCAACTTACCACCCAAATGAATTTTACCTCCTTTTCTACTCACTAATAGAGCTTTCATTTGGTGGTATTTCATTGCTGCTGACATTTTTACTTTTTTTGTTATTAATCGAAATTTAACATTTTTTTTGCAAAAAAATGACATTTTCCACTTTCAGCTATAAAATGTTGCAAAAAAAACGACATCCATATATACATTTTTGGCTAAATTTATTGTTCTACATGTCTTTGATAAAAAAAATGTTTGGGCAAAAAAAAAATGGTTTGGGTAAAAGTTATAGCGTTTACAAACTATGGTACACAAATGTGAATTTCCGCATTTTGAAGCAGCTCTGACTTTCTGAGCACCTGTCATGTTTCCTGAGGTTCTACAGTGCCCAAACAGTAGAAAAACCCCACAAATGACCCCATTTCGGAAAGTAGACACCCTAAGGTATTCGCTGATGGGCATAGTGAGTTCATAGAACTTTTAATTTTTTGTCACACGTTAGCGGAAAATGATGATTTTTTTTTTTTCTTACAAAGTCTCATATTCCACTAACTTGCGACAAAAAATAAAAAATTCTAGAAACTCGCCATGCCCCTCACGGAATACCTTGGGGTGTCTTCTTTCCAAAATGATGTCACTTGTGGGGTAGTTATACTGCCCTGGCAATTTAGGGGCCCAAATGTGTGAGAAGTACTGTGTAAAAAAATGGCCTGCGAAATCCGAAAGGTGCACTTTGGAATATGTGCCCCTTTGCCAACCTTGGCTGCAAAAAAGTGTCACACATCTGGTATCGCCGTACTCAGGAGAAGTTGGGGAATGTGTTTTGGGGTGTCATTTTACATATAACCATGCTGGGTGAGAGAAATATCTTGGCAAAGACAACTTTTCCAATTTTTTTATACAAAGTTGGCATTTGACCAAGATATTTTTCTCACCCAGCATGGGTATATGTAAAATGACACCCCAAAACACATTCCCCAACTTCTCCTGAGTACGGCGATACCAGATGTGTGACACTTTTTTGCAGCCAAGGTGGGCAAAGGGGCACATATTCCAAAGTGCACCTTTCGGATTTCGCAGGCCATTTTTTACACATTTTGATTGCAAAGTACTTCTCACACATTAGGGCCGCTAGAATGCCAGGGCAGTATAACTACGCCACAAGTGACTTCATTTTGGAAAGAAGACACCCCAAGGTATTCCGTGAGGGGCACGGCGAGTTCCTAGAATTTTTTATTTTTTGTCACAAGTTAACGGAAAATGATGATTTTTTTTTTCTTTTTTCCTTACAAAGTCTCATATTCCACTAACTTGCGACAAAAAATAAAAAATTCTAGGAACTCGCCATGCCCCTCACGGAATACCTTTGGGTGTCTTCTTTCCAAAATGGGGTCACTTGTGGGGTAGTTATACTGCCCTGGCATTCTAGGGGCCCTAATGTGTGGTAAGTAGTTTGAAATCAAAATGTGTAAAAAATGGCCGGTGAAATCCTAAAGGTGCTCTTTGGAATGTGTGCCCCTTTGCCCACCTAGGCGGCAAAAAAGTGTCACACATGTGGTATCGCCGTACTCAGGAGAAGTTGGGGAATGTGGTTTGGTGTGTCATTTTACATATACCCATGCTGGGTGAGTGAAATATCTTAGCAAAAGACAACTTTTCCCATTTTTTTTATACAAAGTTGGCATTTGACCAAGATATTTCTCTCACCCAGCATGGGTATATGTAAAATGACACCCCAAAACACATTCCCCAACTTCTCCTGAGTATGGCGATACCACATGTGTGACACTTTTTTGCAGCCTAGATGCGCAAAGGGGCCCAAATTCCTTTTAGGAGGGCATTTTTAGACATTTGGATCCCAGACTTCTCACGATTTAGGGCCCCTAAAAAGCCAGGGCAGTATAAATACTCCACATGTGACCCCATTTTGGAAAGAAGACACCCCAAGGTATTCAATGAGGGGCATGGCGAGTTCATAAAAAAAATTTTTTAGGGCACAAGTTAGCGGAAATTGATTTATTTATTTTTTTCTCACAAAGTCTCCCTTTCCGCTAACTTGGGCCAGAAAAATGTCTGAATGGAGCCTTACAGGGGGGGTGATCAATGACAGGGGGGTGATCACCCATATAGACTCCCTGATCACCCCCCTGTAAGGCTCTATTCAGACGTCCGTATGATTTTTACGGATCCACGGATACATGGATCGGATCCGCAAAACACATACGGACGTCTGAATGGAGCCTTACGGGGGGGTGATCAATGACAAATGGGGTGATCACCCATATAGACTCCCTGATCACCCCCCTGTCATTGATCACCCCCCTGTAAGGCTCCATTCAGACATCCGTATGATTTTTACGGATCCACTGATACATGGATCGGATCCGCAAAACACATACGGACGTCTGAATGGAGCCTTACAGGGGGGTGATCAATGACAGGGGGGTGATCAATGACAGGGAAGTGATCAGGAAGTCTATATGCGTGATCACCCCCTTGTCATTGATCACCCCCCTGTAAGGCTCCATTCAGACGTCCGTATGTGTTTTGTGGATCCGATCCATGTATCAGTGGATCCGTAAAAATCATACAGACGTCTGAATGGAGCCTCACAGGGGGGTGATCAATGACAGGGAAGTGATCAGGAAGTCTATATGCGTGATCACCCCCTTGTCATTGATCACCCCCCTGTAAGGCTCCATTCAGACGTCCGTATGTGTTTTGCAGATCCGATCCATGTATCAGTGGATCCGTAAAAATCATACGGATGTCTGAATGGAGCCTTACAGGGGGGTGATCAATGACAGGGGGGTGATCAATGACAGGGAAGTGATCAGGAAGTCTATATGCGTGATCACCCCCTTGTCATTGATCACCCCCCTGTAAGGCTCCATTCAGACGTCCGTATGCGTTTTGTGGATCCGATCCATGTATCAGTGGATCCGTAAAAATCATACAGACGTCTGAATGGAGCCTCACAGGGGGGTGATCAATGACAGGGAAGTGATCAGCAAGTCTATATGCGTGATCACCCCCTTGTCATTGATCACCCCCCTGTAAGGCTCCATTCAGACGTCCGTATGTGTTTTGCAGATCCGATCCATGTATCAGTGGATCCGTAAAAATCATACGGATGTCTGAATGGAGCCTTACAGGGGGGTGATCAATGACAGGGGGGTGATCAGGGAATCTATATGGGTGATCACCTCCCTGTCATTGATCACCCCCCTGTAAGGCTCCATTCAGACGTCCGTATGTGTTTTGCGGATCCGATCCATATATCAGTGGATCCGTAAAAAATCATACGGACGTCTGAATGGAGCCTTACAGGGGGGTGATCAATGACAGGGAAGTGATCAGGAAGTCTATATGCATGATCACCCCCTTGTCATTGATCACCCCCCTGTAAGGCCCCATTCAGACGTCCGTATGCGTTTTGCGGATCCGATCCATGTATCCGTGGATCCGTAAAAATCATACAGACCTCTGAATGGAGCCTTAGAGGGGGGTGATCAATGACAGGGGGGTGATCAGGGAGTCTATATGGGGTGATCAGGGGGTGATCAGTGGTTCATAAAGGGTTAATAAGTGACAGGGGGGGGGTGTAGTGTAGTGTGGTGTTTGGTGCTACTTTACTGAGCTGCCTGTGTCCTCTGGTGGTCGATCCTAACAAAAGGGACCACCAGAGGACCAGGTAGCAGGTATATTAGACGCTGTTATCAAAACAGCATCTAATATACCTGTTAGGGGTTAAAAAAAATCACATCTCCAGCCTGCCAGCGAGCGATCGCCGCTGGCAGGCTGGAGATCCACTCACTTACCTTCCGTTCCTGTGAGCGCGCGCTCACAGGAAATCTCGGCTATCGCGAGATGACGCACGGATGCGTCCAGCAGGAGTAAATCAACCACCTCCCGGACGCATCCGTGCGTTAGGCGGTCGGGAGGTGGTTAACAGTGACCGCCCTTTTAACAGTGACTTTCACAGTGGCCACCCATTTAACAGTGACTTTCAAAGTGACCGCCCCTTTAACAGTGACTTTCACAGTGATTCCCCCTTTAACAGTGACTTTCAAAGTGACCGCCCCTTTACCAGTGACTTTCACAGTGACTGCCCCTTTAACAGTGACTTTCACAGTGACTGCCCCTTTAACAGTGACTTTCAAAGTGACCGCCCCTTTAACAGTGACTTTCACAGTGACCACCCCAAGTATATAAGTACTTCCATTTACCCTTTCTTCTGGTGTTAAATTGCAGTTTGAGACAACCAATTATGGGGTGTATTAGGTTGATATATAACTACTTTCCCCTTGCTTCTATACTGAAAGTGCGGTCTGATACAACCAGTTTTAGGGTATATTTAGTTGATATATAAGTTTCTGGGGTATAATTGTGATTCTGGGGTGAAATTGTGGTCTGGGGTGTATTTAGTTTATATATTACTTGCGGTCTGGCATGCTGCACGGGTGAAGAAAGTACACTCCTGGGGCTTAAGAGAGAAAAAAAAGATACTAGAGGGGATCTCACCATAAAGGCCAAGAACAGATAACCCGAAAAGGGTTAGCTGCTGAGGCTGTTGTTCGCTGAAACAGAACACTTCTTTACACACTCAAATTCTTTTACGCTTAATTTGATGCGTCAATCAGTAGTTGCAGAGTTGGTATGAAATAGTGGCCTGATACTACACACTTTTGGGTGAGTTCACACACTAGTTATTTGATCAGTTATTATGATCATTTTTTGTGAGCCAAAATCAGTAGTGAAGCCTACTTGTTCTGTGTTTTTGACCCAAGCCTGGTTTGATACTGCACATTTTAGGGTGTTCAAATTATTTTACACTTAATTCAACGCATTAATCAGTAGTTCAGGAGTTGGCATGAAACTGTGGCCTGATACTACACATTTTAGGGTGTTCAAATTCTTTTACATTTAATTTGAGCAATCAATCAGTAGTTGTGGAGTTGGTGCGAAATTGCAGCCTGATAGTATTGCTCTTTTACCCTTGCAGTTAATGTGGGGAGGAGAAATGCGCTGCTTCATCCAGTAGGCGGGCAAGTAGCGATGATGACAGTCACTCCCCTCCTCTTCCTCTCTTGTGGGCATCGACACGTCATCATCGTCACCTTCACCACCACTGACATTTGAGCTCTCGGAGTAGGCAGCAACAGCGGGGACCTCCCTCCTTGGGCTGATCTGCATACTGTTGTCAGACCGCTGGATGGCGGCCATTGCTACCTCCTCTTCATCATCCTATTTCAATAATGGCTGCGCATCGGTAAGGTATGTGAATGGATGGGAAAAACATTCCTCTGACTCGAGTGGAGGGGCTATGGTGCTGGTGGTGTCTTTGGGGGTGCACACAGCATAGAGTGAGGAGGGTGCAGATACAGAGGATGAGGAGGGTGCAGAGGCGGAAGGCTGAATGAGTCACTCAACCAACTCTGGTCCGTGCTTTGAAGTAATCACACGCGCCTTCTCCAACTTCCCACTTAGGCTCCAGCCTGGTGCACCTGCCCGACCCCTACCACCCCTGTGGAATGGCCTATCTCTTCCTCTCCCTGTCATTTTCAAAATGACCCTGTGCCTGTGCCTAAGTCCCTAGAGAAGAGCAGTATTTGTGGAAGCAGGTATATCGCAGGCCTCAATCAATATTTGGTGGAAACAGATATATGAAAACCCCTTAATCAGTATTTTGTGGAAGCAGGTATCTTGCAGGTCTCAATCAATATTTGGTGGAATCAGGTATATCAGTCCCCTTAATCAGTATTTTGTGGAAGCAGGTATATCATTCCCTTTAATCAGCATTTTGTGGAAGCAGGTATATCGCAGACCTCAATCATTATTTTGTGGAAGCAGGTATATCAATCCCCTTAATCAATATTTTGTGGAAGCAGGGATATCAATCATTATTTTGTGGAAGCAGGTATATCAAACCCCTTAATCTGTATTTTGTGGAAGCAGCTATCTTGCAGGCCTCAATCAATATTTGGTGGAATCAGGTATATCAATCCCCTTAATCAGTATTTTCTGGAAGCAGGTATATTAAACCCTTTAATCAGTATTTTGTAGAAGCAGGTATCTCGCAGGCCTCAATCAATATTAGGTGGAATAAGGTATATCAATCCCCTTAATCAGTATTTTGTGGAAGCAGGTATATCGCAGACATCAATCGGTATTTTGTGGAAGCAGATATATCAAACCCCTTAATCAGTGTTTTGTGGAAGCAGGAATCTCACAGGCCTCAATCAATATTTGGAGTAGCAGGTATATCAATCCCCTTAATCAGTATTTTGTGGAAGCAGGTATATTGCACCCCTAAATCAATATTTGGTGGAAGCAGGTATATCGAACCCCATAATCAGTATTTTGTGGAAGCAGGTATATCACACCACTCAATTTTTTTTTTTTTTTGCCACAACAGCTATATTACACCACCCTGTTTATTTGGGGCAACAGGTATATCGCAGCCCTCAATCAGTATTTTGTGGAAGAAGGTATATCTCACCCCTCAATCAGTTTTTTGGGGGACAACAGGTATATCACACCCGTTGCAAATAGTTCCAATAACATTTGTCCCTCTATATACAGGGAGTGCAGAATTATTAGGCAAATGAGTATTTTGACCACATCATCCTCTTTATGCATGTTGTCTTACTCCAAGCTGTATAGGCTCGAAAGCCTACTACCAATTAAGCATATTAGGTGATGTGCATCTCTGTAATGAGAAGGGGTGTGGTCTAATGACATCAACACCCTATATCAGGTGTGCATAATTATTAGGCAACTTCCTTTCCTTTGGCAAAATGGGTCAAAAGAAGGACTTGACAGGCTCAGAAAAGTCAAAAATAGTGAGATATCTTGCAGAGGGATGCAGCACTCTTAAAATTGCAAAGCTTCTGAAGCGTGATCATCGAACAATCAAGCGTTTCATTCAAAATAGTCAACAGGGTCGCAAGAAGCGTGTGAAAAACCAAGGCGCAAAATAACTGCCCATGAACTGAGAAAAGTCAAACCACTTGCCACCAGTTTGGCCATATTTCAGAGCTGCAACATCACTGGAGTGCCCAAAAGCACAAGGTGTGCAATACTCAGAGACATGGCCAAGGTAAGAAAGGCTGAAAGACGACCGCCACTGAACAAGACACACAAGCTGAAACGTCAAGACTGGGCCAAGAAATATCTCAAGACTGATTTTTCTAAGGTTTTATGGACTGATGAAATGAGAGTGAGTCTTGATGGGCCAGATGGGCCCGTGGCTGGATTGGTAAAGGGCAGAGAGCTCCAGTCCGACTCAGACGCCAGCAAGGTGGAGGTGGAGTACTGGTTTGGGCTGGTATCATCAAAGATGAGCTTGTGGGGCCTTTTCGGCTTGAGGATGGAGTCAAGCTCAACTCCCAGTCCTACTGCCAGTTTCTGGAAGACACCTTCTTCAAGCAGTGGTACAGGAAGAAGTCTGCATCCTTCAAGAAAAACATGATTTTCATGCAGGACAATGCTCCATCACACGCGTCCAAGTACTCCACAGCGTGGCTGGCAAGAAAGGGTATAAAAGAAGAAAATCTAATGACATGGCCTCCTTGTTCACCTGATCTGAACCCCATTGAGAACCTGTGGTCCATCATCAAATGTGAGATTTACAAGGAGGGAAAACAGTACACCTCTCTGAACAGTGTCTGGGAGGCTGTGGTTGCTGCTGCACGCAATGTTGATGGTGAACAGATCAAAACACTGACAGAATCCATGGATGGCAGGCTTTTGAGTGTCCTTGCAAAGAAAGGTGGCTATATTGGTCACTGATTTGTTTTTGTTTTGTTTTTGAATGTCAGAAATGTATATTTGTGAATGTTGAGATGTTATATTGGTTTCACTGGTAAAAATAAATAATTGAAATGGGTATATATATTTTTTTTGTTAAGTTGCCTAATAATTATGCACAGTAATAGTCACCTGCACACACAGATATCCCCCTAAAATAGCTAAAACTAAAAACAAACTAAAAACTACTTCCAAAAATATTCAGCTTTGATATTAATTAGTTTTTTGGGTTCATTGAGAACATGGTTGTTGTTCAATAATAAAATTAATCCTCAAAAATACAACTTGCCTAATAATTCTGCACTCCCTGTAGCTGCAGTATCGCAGCAGAACCCCACACAACTGCTGCACAATGCAAATGCACTATATACTTTCTATGTTAGAAAGTATATTATAGGTATATCACACCCCTCAATAATTTTTTGGGGGAAACAGGTATATCACACCCGTTGCAATTAGTTGTTCCAATAGCGTTTGTCCCTCAGTATAGATGCGGTATCGCAGCAGAACCGCACACAACTGCTGCACAATACAAATGCACTTCAATATACTTTTTATGTTTGTATATCACACCTATCGATAGCACATCTATTCCAATCCTTAAAAGGACTTTTGTGGCCCTATTAGCTAGCGTTTGGTGGTCCCTAACAGCATCTCCCTGCTCCACAAAGCAACTTCTCCCTACACTGGCAAAACAAAGAATGTAAAATGGATGCCAGATCGAGTTCTGTGATAGGGTCGGGGTATGTCCATGTACTGAAACATCTCAATTGGCTTTCCATCCCACCTGATAGATGTGTCATGTGTCAAGGTTCTGCGCGATGCAAAAGAATATGGCACCGGCGGACATCGCCATATGTTCGCATGTTTGGCGAATCGCGAATGATCAAAGTTTGCCACAAAACGACCGCAAGTTGAACCGCAAGGCCATCTCTTTTGATATCCCTGTATGGACTACAACATAAACCCCTATTTATAAAGGAATAAAAATGACCACTAATAATATGCACTAGTTCAAAAATGCTCCTGTTCTGTGTGCCAGTACAAAACTAAACTAACATCCCCATAGTGCCCCCATATTGTGTAAAAATATAAAATACCCCTATATAATGCCCCCAGTAAATGCCCACACAGTGCTCCTTTCCCCTTCCCCATAGTGCCCCGTAATGTGCCTATATAATATGCCCCCATTGTGTTCCTCCCACCCCATAGCGCCCCCATAATGTGCCAGTATAAGATTTCCCCATAGTGTCACCCATAATGCGCCAGTATAAATGCTTCTTCTTAGTGCCCATAATGTGCCTATATATTATGTCCCCATAATGTTCTTTCTCCACTTCAACACCATTGTGCCCTCACAATTTGCCAGTATAAGATGCCCCAGTGTTCCCCATGATGTGCCAGTATAAATGCCCCCAGCAGATGCCCCCATAGTGTCCCCTATGATGTGCCAGTATAAAAGCCCCCGGTAAATGCCCCCATGATGTGCCAGTATAGATGTCCACAGTAGATGCCCCCAGATGTGCCAGTATAAAAGCCCCCAGTGGATGCCCCTATGATGTGCCAGTATAAATGCCCCCAGATGTGCCAGTATAAATGCCTGCATAGTCCCCATGATCTGCCAGTAGATGTCCCCATAGTGTCCCCCATAATGTGCCAGTAATGCCCCCACTCTACCTCATGATGTGCTAGTTATGCCACCCATGATGTGCCAGTAATGCCCCCAGTAGATGCCCCCATAGTGTCCACCATTGTCATAGAGAGGTGTGGGTAGATCACTCCACACCTACCACAAAAGGGAAGAGAAAAGGTACTAGGCCTGGAAACTAGGGAAAGGGGAAAAGGTCACCACCTAGTGCAGTGATGGTGAACCTTTTACAGACCCAGTGCCCAAACTGCAACATAAACCCACTTATTTATCGCAAAGTGCCAACACAGCAATTTACCTTGAATACTACAGTCCAATATAGTATATCTTCCATGTACTTTATCATTTATCTACAATAGCCTGCCTACATTCAGTGCTCTGCCTGTGCTGTTCATAGTGCGCCCTGCGCTGCTGAAAGGCAGGAAAAGTCTAAGGCATATTGGTACACCATAGACTTTTTCTAGGGTGTGGGTGCCCACAGAGAGGGCTCTGAGTGCCGCCTCTGGCACCCGTGCCATAGGTTCGCCATCACTGACCTAGTGAATCCCTAAACCGAGCCCTGACTACTATAAGTATGAACAGACCTTGATGTTAGGAATGTTCATACGCTGGAACCTAGGGCCCTATCTGACCCTAAAGGGTCCTGGAAATAATGTCAGGACAAGAGATGAAGGAACAGGTCTAATACCAAAAATTAAGGGAAAACCACGAACAAGAAATTGTGAAAAGATACTTAACTCTGAAGTATGCAGATGATCAGGAACTCAGAGGAGAACCAGACACCAGCTCTTCACAACCTGAAAGGAGCTATCAACCGTATAACATGATGGGTGAGGCCAGACTAAATAGAGGAGTTAGAATGACCACTTAAGCTACACCTGAGATGAGAGGTGTGGTCATACCCAGCAACAACACAGAAAAGTGAAACCATAGAGGCTGTCAGATCACATCACGTGCAGCCAGTCTCTTAGATCTTCTGACCCCTGTCACAGGAGGGACCAAGACACCCATGATGTGACACCATGATCTGGCTTTTTTATGTTTCTTTTGGAGTAATGGCTTCTTCCTGGCAGACTGGCCTTTCAGTCCATGTTGATACAGTACTCGTTTCACTGTGGATATTGACAAAATCTTACTAGCTTCCGCCATCATTTTCACAAGGTCTTTTGCTTTTGTTCTTGGGTTGATATGCACATGTCGGACCAAAGCACGTTCGTCTCTGGGACACAGATCCTGTCTCCTTCCTGAAAGGTGTTATGGTTGGACATTCCCATCTTGTTTGTACTTGTATATAATTGTTGAAAATGTACAGATGAACGAGGCACCTTCACGTATTTTGAAATTGCACCCAAAGTTGAGCCAGACTTGTGCAAGTCCACAATTCTCTTCCTGATATCTTGGCCGATTTCTTTAGACTTTCCCATGATGCTACACAAAGAAGCAGTGTGTTTCAGGTGTGCATTTAAATACATCCACAGGTGTCACTCTAATTAACTCAGATGTTGCCAACAAACCTAACAGAAGCTTCCAAACACACAACATCATCATATGCGCAGTCCAGAACTGTTTAAAAGCATAGTAATCTTAGTGTATGTAAACTTTTGACATTGCTGAAAGTAATAAAAATGACTTAAAACATTCTCTCTCTCTCATTATTCTAGCATTTGGCAAATAATAATAATTATGGTAATCCTTATTGACTAAAAACAGGAAAGGTTTATTCTGATTTCATGTCAGATATTGAGAAAAACATGTGTATATGAAAAATGTGTATTTTTATATAGCACTGGTGGTGTATCTGCTGCAGTTATGCAGAGGTGCTGGCCTTCCTAGCTGTCTCACATTTAGACCATTTTCTATGCCTAAAACAGGTGTAGAAAATGGTAAATGAGATGGGCCCCGCTAATTTTTTTAGACCTGGTGCAAGCGAGGAAAAGTCACTGATTGCGGCAATCTGCACCAGAAATACGGTAATATAGGCGTAGTTCTGTTTAACAAATAACTCCCTCAGTGCACAAATTTAGACCTCTGGGATTCCTATTCGAATGGAGCCTTCTTGGCTGTTGGGAATAATGGGTGGCTTTCTTGTATCGAGGAAAGTCATTGGAGGACATTTATAAAGCATGTTGCACCAGAATTATGGCATAAAATATATCAACTGTTTTCTCCACAATTTTCACCGTAAAAAATGCATCACACCAGAAATAGGTTATAAATGTCAAAGTGGGAGGGGCTATCAAATTAGCACATATTACGCCTCATTTATCATTCTCGTTTGGGCAGAAATGGCTCAAATTGTTGCAGACAAGTAAGCCAGCTTATGTGGTGGTGTTTTGTGCAAAAAGTCACATTTATAGCAGAAAGATGCA
Source organism: Bufo gargarizans (assembly GCF_014858855.1). Taxonomy (NCBI): domain Eukaryota; kingdom Metazoa; phylum Chordata; class Amphibia; order Anura; family Bufonidae; genus Bufo; species Bufo gargarizans. The sequence continues at coordinate 428,330,436 of NC_058083.1, forward strand.
ACTTTTTGTCAAAAAGTCACATTTATGAAAAGAAAACCCAACCTGTTGTGGGAATAAGTCATAGGTAAGTATTGCAGGATGATATAAATGAGCTGAGCAGCAAGGTTTTGTCAGTAAATTGTCATTCAACAAAAACAAAACAATGACAAAAACGTCCTGTGTCTGAGACAAAAGTTGGTCTTGGTTTTAAAATGTTGCAAATCAAGAGAAATAGGCTGATAGTCAAGTTGATATTTTAAAAAGTCAGATTTTATAAGCATCCTGGTCCTTTTGATATATGAGGGGAAACAAATAACCACTTTTGATTTGTAATGTTAGTATGTTTGTGTTGCAGATTAAGCCATTATTTATAAATGACCCCCATTGTGTACAATTGATTTACTGTTTATAGTAAAGGATATGATTGTATATGACCTAGGTCTATAACAGAAGTGTCCGGACAGTTGATTTTCCCTCTGCATTTCAAATGTACAACTGCCACCACTAAAACCATACTACACAATCAACCAATGAGCAAGTATGTTTTAGCCTCTTAAAGACACAGGGTGTACAGGTATACCCTGATGTCCAAGTCCTTAAGGACACAGGGCGTACAGGTATGCCCTGTGTATTTCTGATCACCGCCGCACAGCGGGCGGTGATCGGAAGAGAGTGCCTGCTGAAATCATTCAGCAGGCACTCTGTGACAATGCCGAGGGGGGTCCTGTAACCCCTTGTGTCGGCAATCACCGCAAACCGCAGGTCAATTCAGACCTGCGGTTTGCTGCGTTTCCGGGTCATTCAGGTCTCCGGTTATCCGATAACCCGGAATAGGATGGTGATCGGTGGTGTGATAATACACCACCAATCACCATCCTTAGATCCTGAGAGGTGGCGGTGACATCACCTCTCAGGATTGCATCCTATTGGCTGGAAGGGCGGGCGGGGGTTAAAAAAATGGAAATTCAGAAATTTCATCTCCATTTGCCAATAACTCTTGTGGAACACCAAAAGGGTTAACAAAGTTTGTAAAATATGTTTTGAATGCCATGAGGGGTGTAGTTTCCAAAATGGGGTCACTTTTTTGGAGTTTCTACTTTAGGGGTGCATCAGGGTTGCTTCAAATGGGACATGGTGTAAATAAACCAGTCCAACAAAATCTGCCTTCTAGAAACCATTTGGTGTTCCTTTCCTTCTGCGCCCTGCCGTGTGCCCGTACAGTAGTTTACGACAACATATGGGGTGTTTCTATAAACTACAGAATCAGGGCCATAAATATTGAGTTTTGTTTGGCTGTTAACGCTTGCTTTGTTACTGGAAAAAATGGATTAAAATTGAAAATTTGCCCAAAAATTTTAATTCTGAAATTTCATCTCCATTTGCCAATAACTCTTGTGGAACACCTAAAGGGTTAACAAAGTTTGTAAAATTAGTGTTAAAAACCTTGAGGGGTGTAGTTTCTAAAATGGGGTAATTTTTTGGTGGTTTCTGTCACGGATGATCCGCGAGAATATTGAACTGTCCTCCCAATATTATCAATATTACTCTGCCTTATTGATCAGTAGGTCTATTAAACAGTAATTATTTCCCTAGGCCCCAGAACCTACAATTTGATTATTCAGAGCGTCTCCTTCTGTCCTTCTGTTGTACCCAGAGAACAACATAGTCCTTTTGTTCAAGTCAGTCAATAGATGCCCAGCAGATAACGCAATTACAGCTGGCTTCCTCAGGTTGACAAAAGAACTTCCCTGTCTGCAGAGATATCACAGCTAGGTGTGAAGACTGCACCTGGGGGGGAGACATTTGGTGTCGCTGCCATAAGGGGTCTGTAAGCTAGCTTGCTGCAGACAGGCCGGCACCAAGGTTTCCCAGACTGCAACATGAATCTGAGATATGATTTTTACCTTTTTAAGAGAGCCCATGCATCTTACGGACGTAAAAATTACATCATCGTGTCACTCAGAATTCACTGGACGTTTACATAGGACAAATATAACTCTAAGATGTACCCAGGTAAAGTTATGGTGTTACCCCATCATAGAACCAGTTATAATAGTAATATTTGGTATCCCTGAACTCCATATTTTGTGGGGAATGTGAATATGTGCTTGTTACTTGTGTACAGCGGAGACATCCCACGATATGGCACATGCCATATTTCAGAACTGACATTCACCTGCCCAGCAGACGGACTCTCAATTCCCCGCCTTGATTCTGGGACCCTTTATAACAAAGACCTAGAATCTGCTAAAGGAGTTCTCCACTTTTAGCAACACCTGAATAGAACCTCAGCCAGAGAACCTGTGGGCTGAAGGCATATTACACTGGACAAAGGTTTCTTGGACTTTATCCCTGCAACGGACTATTTCACCAACAGACATCTTTTCTGCGGAAACTAAGTATTTTCTTTCTTTTCTCCCTTTTGTTTATTGGACTATACTTTCCTTTAGTATTGTGTTAATAATTACTGTGCATCTTGATAATTTGTATTGTATATAGATATATAATAAATTACCTCCCAGTCATTTCTCTAGCCATATGCCTGTTTTCAAACACTGCAAAAACTTACCCTAGCCTCTCCGAAGGGAAAGCTACTCGGTTGTGTTATCTAGATAGTGGGTTCCTTGCTCCCATAAATTGCAAGGTGGTGGCAGTTAAACTACCCTGTGTGTAGTTCCGGTCCAGTTCGTCACACGCTTACTGGCGGTCAGTCGGCGGTCCACTCCCTGCGCTTTCAGCCTATCGACTGTACGGACTCAAGTTAGACTGTCGGTGTGCTGAAAGTGGCTGGGAGGCCTGTTTGCAGATTGACCACTAGGGGCGCTGTGACTGTTTCGTGACGTATTGTGGCCGCGGCGGTCGCAGTTCGTCACATATTGGTAGGCAGCTACTGGGATTCCTTTTTGCATGTGTTTAGAACATCTGAACAGAGATTAACTAATTTACCTCTGTCAGAACCAAACCAATTTGGTGGTGGTGTGGCTGAGTGCAATACATTTATCTGTGTGTACAGAGAGACTGTGTAGTCCAGTACCCTCCCCAAAATCTTGTTTTCTTTATCTATCTTTTATTTGGCGTGAAAATGTCCGGGGAATACAAGAAAATGGCTTTGGCAGATCTGGAAAATCTGTGCCAAGAACGGGGCATTGAAGTCGGTCGCAAGACGAAGACCGACCTGATAAAAGACTTGTTCCGATGGGATAACCAACAACTGCGGCTGTTGGATGTGTCTACTGCGGGAGACACCGGCCCATCTGAGGAACCGGAGACTGAGAATCCTGACTACTCGGAGGGGGAACATCCTGCGGGCCCTGTTGGCCCCCCAGCGCAGTATTTCAGTACGGATCCTAATTTTTCTTTAAGTACTCGCCCGGAAGCGGCCAGTACCGGACTATCTATTTGTACGGACCCTATGATGCAGCAGGCCCTCCAAAAACTAATGGACACTGACCCGGTAAAGTACCTGCAGTACATGGCGGAGCGCGAAGAACGCAGAGCTGAGAGGGAGGCCACAGAACGCCGAGCTGAGAGGGAGGCCGCTGCTGCAGAAAGCCAACGTCAGCATGAACTGAGCATGGCCAGAATACACCAACCCAGCCGAAGCTCATCACCCAACTTTCCTGCGGAAGGAGCAGCATCACACGTGAGTGCAAAATTTAAATTTGCTCCCATTGAAAAGGACACTAACATAGACTTGTTTTTGCGATCCTTTGAGAAAGCCTGCCTCAGTATCGTCTGCCCCAAGAGCAGTGGGCCAGACACCTGACACCCCTGCTGCGCTACAAAGCGCTGGACGCGTTTGCGGAGTTATCCATGGAGCAGGATGAAGATTAATCCACCATAAAAGACGCTATCATTGCTAAATACCAGCTGACCCCTGAAGTCTATCGGAAAAGGTTTAGGTCCTTACAAAAGGATCGTACGGACTCTTATCCGGATGTGGTCAGCAGCTTACGCACTACATTCCGCCAGTGGACTTTAGGCCTAACAAAAGGGTCTTATGACATCCTAGAGGACTTGATGGTGCTAGACCAGCTTCTTTGTATTTGCCCTGCGGATGTGAGACAATTCGTGCTAGAACGGAAGCCTGCGTCAGCAACCGCTGCTGCAGACTTAGCTGAGACTTTTGTCACAACCCGAGTGCCCGATCTGCGTAAATCTGCACCATCTCACTGGAGAGGAGGTCTGCCCAATGTCAGGGCAGACCCCCCTGCCTCTGTGGGCCGTCCACCACAGAGACCACCAAGTGCAGCTACTGCTTCCAGACCTGGGGCACCTAATGGAATCACCTGTCACTACTGCCGCAAGCCTGGACATATGAAATTCAACTGTCCTGAGCGGAGACAGCCACAGCCAGCATCTGAACCACCTGTACCTCGCCCACGACAGACACAGCCAGCCAGCGCATCCCAGCGTGAACCATCATCTTCAACTGTTTTGTTCGCCGGTGGGGAGGAGATTCACCCCATCACCAGCAATCACCAGCTTGTTACAGTGAATGACCAGCTAGTCACCGGTTTCCGGGACACGGGAGCCGATGTCACCCTGGTGCGTCCGCACCTTGTGCCCACAAAGGACATCATCCCAGACAAGTATCTCACCCTCACTGGGGTGGGGGGCACTCTTTCTCACATTCCCCAAGCCTGGGTTTCCATCGACTGGGGGGTGGGTGTTCAAGAAAAGGTAGTTGGTATCCTAGACCAGCTACCAGTTCCTGTTTTGTTGGGGTCCGATCTAGGCAAGCTGGTATCCTATTATGAACCCGCCACGAACCCCTCGGGATCCCAGGAAGGGGGTCCGCCCTCTGCCCCCACCCAGGTGCTTGGCACCCGGGGGCAAAAGTCTGGGGGAGGGGGGTTGAATGTATCCAATATTAATGTTGATGATATGCATGACGTACCTGCTAATGTGATTTCTACATGTGATATTGAAAATGCTAATCTGCCTTGCTCCGAAGTCATACCTGTCCTAGCTGTGACTCGGAGTCGGGCAACCCAAAACTTGAACGCAGAACAGGGGGAAGAGGCTCCGGCCTCCTCCCACTCCTCTGACCCCAGGGAGGGTGACTGTCAGCCGCAGGCCTCGTACGCCACGGGCCAGCTGGCTGAAACAGATCAGGCGGCCTTCGAGCACGCACTTCAAACCGATCCTAGCCTCAAGGGTCTCAGAAGACAGGCTGCTGAGCCCCTCGCGGATGGGGCTGGGTTCAAAGTGTACTGGGAAGGTGGGAAGTTGTATAGTGAGGCGATACAACCCAGCGAAGGCGAAATGACCGTGAGTACCAAGTCGCTTGTGGTACCTAGTGCCTTCCGGGGGCATGTGCTGAAATCCGCACATGACATCCCCTTGGCAGGGCACCTGTACGGTTTCTCAGAAGGTTAAACGAGCTGGGAATCCGCGCAAGGCTCCCCTGTGTCCACTGCCAATCATAGGTGAGCCATTTCACCGAGTGGCAGTCGACATAATTGGACCTCTGCCCATTCCCAGCTGAAGCGGCAAGAGGTACATCTTGACGCTGGTGGATTACGCGACTCGCTACCCAGATGCGGTCGCCCTCTCCTCCCTGAGGGCAGACAAGGTAGCAGACGCGCTAATTTCCATATTTTAACGTGTAGGGTTCCCTGCGGAGATGCTCACAGATCAGGGACCCCAGTTTATGTCTGAACTGATGGACGCCCTGGCGGCAAAGATCCAGATGACGCACCTCGTCTCCAGTCCATACCACCCGCAAACCAACAGCCTCTGCGAGCGCTTTAACGCGTCATTAAAGCAGATGCTGGCCACATTCGTTGAGTCGCAGGGTGGGGACTGGGAACGGTACCTGCCTCATCTGCTGTTTGCCTACAGGGAAGTACCAAAAGAGTCCACCGGGTTCTCCCCGTTTGAACTACTGTATGGCAGGAACGTCCGAGGGCCACTACAGCTGATGCGAGAGACGTGGGAAGGCAAAGGTGATCCCACGGATGTCTCTGTAGTGGATTACGTCCTGAAGTTCAGAGACAAAATGGAGTCACTCTCTGCCATGGTAACGGAGAATCTGGCCCAGGCCCAGGCCAAACAGAAACTATGGTACGACCGCACCGCGGGAGACCGGGCATTTGAAACTGGAGACAAGCTCTATGCCCTTCTCCCCATACGGCACAATAAGTTACAGGCGGCATGGGAGGGGCCATACACCATAGAGAAGCGTTTAAACCCCCTGACATACTTGGTGAACATGGGGGGTAGAAAACAGAAGGCCTTTCACATTAACATGCTGAAGGCTCACCACGATAGAACCCAGTATGTACTCCCAGTGTGCAGCCGGTTAGAACAGGGCGAGACAGACCCTCTGGTAGATCTGCTGGCTGACACCCGGGAGACGGACGGGGACATAAATGTCAACCCGCAGCTCTCCCCGTCCCAGAGAGAGCAGTTACAGGAGGTGTTAGGTCGGTACCACCGGACCTTCTCAGGTATCCCGGGACGGTATTATGTAAGCCTTACAAAGTGACTCCAGACCTGAACTGGTCCTTAAAAAGTGGGTTTTATAAAATTTCTGAAAAATGGCAAGATTTCCTTCTAAACTTCTAAGCCTTGTAACTAGGGATGAGCGAACCCGAACTGTATAGTTCCGTGACCCGAACCCGAACCCAAACATTTTCGTAAAAGTCCGGGTTCGGGTTTCGTCGCTTTCTTGGCGATTTTTGAAAGGCTGCAAAGCAGGCAATCAACAAGCGTCATACTACTTGCCCCAAGAGGCCGTCACAGCCATGCCTACTATTGGCATGGCTGTGATTGGCCAGTGCAGCATGTGACCCAGCCTCTATTTAAGCTGGAGTCACGTAGCGCCACACATCACTCTGCTCTGATCAGTGTAGGGAGAGGTTGCAGCTGCGACTGTTAGGGCGAGATTAAGCAGTGATTAACTCCTCAAAAACACTTAATTCAGTGATCGATCTGCAGCTGTGGATCATTGAACTGCTGCTATTTCATTGCTCACTGTTTTTAGGCTGCCTTTTTTCTGGGGTGATCGGCGGCCATTTTGTGTCTTGTGGTGCGCCAGCAAAAGCTGCCACCAAGTCCATTTAACCATCAATAGTGTGGATACTGTCTGCTGTCTGGCAAAAGATATATTTTTGTTCTGGGTTGAAATACAATTCCCAACTTAGCAATTCCCTAAATCAGTGGTTTCTGCTATATCAGGCCTACTTTAAATCTATCCATAAAAGGGTATATTAGATTGAAGGTGCGGATAGGGTCATTCTCAATAACTTCACACGCTACCGTGCATTTCCAAGTCTAATTCTGTCCGTAAACGTATACCTGTCACCCAGCGCCTAAATAATAGGCCTCAAATTTATATTCAGCTAAATCTGTGTTTAGACTGGGAAACTGAAACTTGTATATCTCATAAAGGAAACAGGTTCTTGGCAATAACCAAAGACAATTACCTCTCCCAACTGGTTCAGGACCCGACTAGAGGGACGGCCATACTGGACTTAGTATTAACCAATAGGCCGGACAGAACTACAGACGTGCAGGTTGGGGGACACCTGGGAAATAGTGACCACAAAGTAATAACCTTCCAATTATCATTCAAAAGAGCATTTCTACAGGGAGGAACAAAAATACCAAACTTCAAAAAAGCTAAATTTAGCCAACTAAGAGAGGCCATAGGCCAAACTAACTGGGACAAAGTCCTCAAAAATAAAAATACAGCCACAAAATGGGATATCTTTAAAAACATCCTAAAATCTCATTGTGAGAGGTACATACCGTATGGTAATAAAAGGTTAAGGAACAAAAAGAAACCAATGTGGATAAATAGAACTGTAACGAAAGCAATAAATGACAAAAAGAAAGCATATCATTCACTGAAACAGGAGGGGAGCACGGAAGCACTGAAAAACTATAAGGAAAAAAATAGAACATGTAAAAAACAAATAAAAGCGGCCAAACTAGAGACCGAGAGATTAATTGCCAAAGAGAGTAAAACTAACCCTAAAATGTTCTTCAATTATATAAATGTTAAAAAGTATAAATCTGAAGGTGTCGGCCCTTTAAAGAGTAATGAGGGGGAAGTCGCAGAGAGCGATGAGGAGAAAGCAAAGCTGTTAAATATTTTTTTCTCCAATGTATTCACTGATAGGGATGAGCGAACTCGAACTGTATAGTTCGGGTTCGTACCGAATTTTGGGGTGTCCGTGACACGGACCCGAACCCGGACATTTTCGTAAAAGTCCGGGTTCGGGTTCGGTGTTCGTCGCTTTCTTCGCGCTTTTGTGACGCTTTCTTGGCGCTTTTTGAAAGGCTGCAAAGCAGCCAATCAACGAGCGTCATACTACTTGCCCCAAGAGGCCATCACAGCCATGCCTACTATTGGCATGGCTGTGATTGGCCAGAGCACCATGTGACCCAGCCTCTATTTAAGCTGGAGTCACATAGCGCCGCCCGTCACTCTGCTCTGATTAGCGTAGGGAGAGGTTGCGGCTGCGACAGTAGGGCGAGATTAGGCAGATTAACTCCTCCAAAGGACTTGATTAACTGATCGATCTGCAGCTGTGGATCATTGAGCTGCTGATCCTCAATTGCTCACTGTTTTTAGGCTGCCCAGACCGTTTGTCAGTCACATTTTTCTGGGGTGATCGGCGGCCATTTTGTGTCTTGTGGTGCGCCAGCACAAGCTGCGACCAAGTGCATTTAACCCTCAATGGTGTGGTTGTTTTTTGGCTAAAGCCTACATCAGGGTGAAGCTGTCACACCAAGTGCATTTAACCAGCAATAGTCTGTTCATTTTTTGGCCATATACAAAATCAGGGGCAAGCTGCGCCTGTCACCAAGTGCATTTAACCCTCAATGGTGTGGTTGTTTTTTGGCTAAAGCCTACATCAGGGTGAAGCTGTCACACCAAGTGCATTTAACCAGCAATAGTCTGTTCATTTTTTGGCCATATACTAAATCAGGGGCAAGCTGCGCCTGTCACCAAGTGCATTTAACCCTCAATGGTGTGGTTGTTTTTTGGCTAAAGCCTACATCAGGGTGAAGCTGTCACACCAAGTGCATTTAACCAGCAATAGTCTGTTTATTTTTTGGCCATATCCCAGTCTAATTCTGTCACTAAATCCATACCGGTCACCCAGCGCCTAAATACTAGGCCTCAAATTTATATCCCGCTAAATCTGTCCTTAGTGCTGTAGCTGGGCGAGTTATTTAGTGTCCGTTCAAGCACATTTCTTGTTCTGGGTTGAAATACAATTCCCAATTTAGCAATTTCATAATTTAGTGGTTTCTGCTATATCAGAGCTATTTGAAATCTATCCCTAAAAGGGTATATAATATTCAAGGTGCACATTGGGTCATTCAGAATAACTTCACACACACCCGCTACTGTGTATTTCCAAGTCTAATTCTGGCACTAAACCCATACCTGTCACCCAGCGCCTAAATACTAGGCCTCAAATTTATATCCCGCTAAATCTGTCCCTAGTGCTGTAGCTGGGCGAGTTATTTAGTGTCCGTTCAAGCACATTTCTTGTTCTGGGTTGAAATACAATTCCCAATTTAGCAATTTCATAATTTAGTGGTTTCTGCTATATCAGAGCTATTTGAAATCTATCCCTAAAAGGGTATATAATATTCAAGGTGCACATTGGGTCATTCAGAATAACTTCACACACACCCGCTACTGTGTATTTCCAAGTCTAATTCTGGCACTAAACCCATACCTGTCACCCAGCGCCTAAATACTAGGCCTCAAATTTATATCCCGCTAAATCTGTCCTTAGTGCTGTAGCTGGGCGAGTTATTTAGTGTCCGTTCAAGCACATTTCTTGTTCTGGGTTGAAATACAATTCCCAATTTAGCAATTTCATAATTTAGTGGTTTCTGCTATATCAGAGCTATTTGAAATCTATCCCTAAAAGGGTATATAATATTCAAGGTGCACATTGGGTCATTCAGAATAACTTCACACACACCCGCTACTGTGTATTTCCAAGTCTAATTCTGGCACTAAACCCATACCTGTCACCCAGCGCCTAAATACTAGGCCTCAAATTTATATCCCGCTAAATCTGTCCTTAGTGCTGTAGCTGGGCGAGTTATTTAGTGTCCGTTCAAGCACATTTCTTGTTCTGGGTTGAAATACAATTCCCAATTTAGCAATTTCATAATTTAGTGGTTTCTGCTATATCAGAGCTATTTGAAATCTATCCCTAAAAGGGTATATAATATTCAAGGTGCACATTGGGTCATTCAGAATAACTTCACACACACCCGCTACTGTGTATTTCCAAGTCTAATTCTGGCACTAAACCCATACCTGTCACCCAGCGCCTAAATACTAGGCCTCAAATTTATATCCCGCTAAATCTGTCCTTAGTGCTGTAGCTGGGCGAGTTATTTAGTGTCCGTTCAAGCACATTTCTTGTTCTGGGTTGAAATACAATTCCCAATTTAGCAATTTCATAATTTAGTGGTTTCTGCTATATCAGAGCTATTTGAAATCTATCCCTAAAAGGGTATATAATATTCAAGGTGCACATTGGGTCATTCAGAATAACTTCACACACACCCGCTACTGTGTATTTCCAAGTCTAATTCTGGCACTAAACCCATACCTGTCACCCAGCGCCTAAATACTAGGCCTCAAATTTATATCCCGCTAAATCTGTCCCTAGTGCTGTAGCTGGGCGAGTTATTTAGTGTCCGTTCAAGCACATTTCTTGTTCTGGGTTGAAATACAATTCCCAATTTAGCAATTTCATAATTTAGTGGTTTCTGCTATATCAGAGCTATTTGAAATCTATCCCTAAAAGGGTATATAATATTCAAGGTGCACATTGGGTCATTCAGAATAACTTCACACACACCCGCTACTGTGTATTTCCAAGTCTAATTCTGGCACTAAACCCATACCTGTCACCCAGCGCCTAAATACTAGGCCTCAAATTTATATCCCGCTAAATCTGTCCTTAGTGCTGTAGCTGGGCGAGTTATTTAGTGTCCGTTCAAGCACATTTCTTGTTCTGGGTTGAAATACAATTCCCAATTTAGCAATTTCATAATTTAGTGGTTTCTGCTATATCAGAGCTATTTGAAATCTATCCCTAAAAGGGTATATAATATTCAAGGTGCACATTGGGTCATTCAGAATAACTTCACACACACCCGCTACTGTGTATTTCCAAGTCTAATTCTGGCACTAAACCCATACCTGTCACCCAGCGCCTAAATACTAGGCCTCAAATTTATATCCCGCTAAATCTGTCCTTAGTGCTGTAGCTGGGCGAGTTATTTAGTGTCCGTTCAAGCACATTTCTTGTTCTGGGTTGAAATACAATTCCCAATTTAGCAATTTCATAATTTAGTGGTTTCTGCTATATCAGAGCTATTTGAAATCTATCCCTAAAAGGGTATATAATATTCAAGGTGCACATTGGGTCATTCAGAATAACTTCACACACACCCGCTACTGTGTATTTCCAAGTCTAATTCTGGCACTAAACCCATACCTGTCACCCAGCGCCTAAATACTAGGCCTCAAATTTATATCCCGCTAAATCTGTCCCTAGTGCTGTAGCTGGGCGAGTTATTTAGTGTCCGTTCAAGCACATTTCTTGTTCTGGGTTGAAATACAATTCCCAATTTAGCAATTTCATAATTTAGTGGTTTCTGCTATATCAGAGCTATTTGAAATCTATCCCTAAAAGGGTATATAATATTCAAGGTGCACATAGGGTCATTCAGAATAACTTCACACACCCGCTACTGTGCATTTCCAAATCTAATTCTGTCACTAAACCCATACCTGTCACCCAGCGCCTAAATACTAGGCCTCAAATTTATATCCCGCTAAATCTCTCGTTACCGCTGTCCTGTTGTGGCTGGGAAAGTTATTTAGTGTCCGTCAAAGCACATTTTTTGTTCTGGGTTGAAATACAATTCCCAATTTAGCAATTTCATAATTTAGTCGTTTCTGCTATATCAGAGCTATTTGAAATCTATCCCTAAAAGGGTAGATCATATTGAAGGTGCACATAGGGTCATTCAGAATAACTTCACACACACGCTTCTGTGCATTTCCAAGTCTAATTCTGTCACTAAATCCATACCGGTCACCCAGCGCCTAAATACTAGGCCTCAAATTTATATCCCGCTGAATTTGAATACAATACATTGGGCCAAATAATATATTTGTTGTTGTGGTGAACCATAACAATGAGAAAAACATCTAGTAAGGGACGCGGACGTGGACATGGTCGTGGTGGTGTTAGTGGACCCTCTGGTGCTGGGAGAGGACGTGGCCGTTCTGCCACATCCACACGTCCTAGTGTACCAACTACCTCAGGTCCCAGTAGCCGCCAGAATTTACAGCGATATATGGTGGGGCCCAATGCCGTTCTAAGGATGGTAAGGCCTGAGCAGGTACAGGCATTAGTCAATTGGGTGGCCGACAGTGGATCCAGCACGTTCACATTATCTCCCACCCAGTCTTCTGCAGAAAGCGCACAGATGGCGCCTGAAAACCAACCCCATCAGTCTGTCACATCACCCCCATGCATACCAGGGAAACTGTCTCAGCCTCAAGTTATGCAGCAGTCTCTTATGCTGTTTGAAGACTCCGCTGGCAGGGTTTCCCAAGGGCATCCACCTAGCCCTTCCCCAGCGGTGAAAGACATAGAATGCACTGACGCACAACCACTTATGTTTCCTGATGATGAGGACATGGGAATACCACCTCAGCATGTCTCTGATGATGACGAAACACAGGTGCCAACTGCTGCGTCTTTCTGCAGTGTGCAGACTGAACAGGAGGTCAGGGATCAAGACTGGGTGGAAGACGATGCAGGGGACGATGAGGTCCTAGACCCCACATGGAATGAAGGTCGTGCCACTGACTTTCACAGTTCGGAGGAAGAGGCAGTGGTGAGACCGAGCCAACAGCGTAGCAAAAGAGGGAGCAGTGGGCAAAAGCAGAACACCCGCCGCCAAGAGACTCCGCCTGCTACTGACCGCCGCCATCTGGGACCGAGCACCCCAAAGGCAGCTTCAAGGAGTTCCCTGGCATGGCACTTCTTCAAACAATGTGCTGACGACAAGACCCGAGTGGTTTGCACGCTGTGCCATCAGAGCCTGAAGCGAGGCATTAACGTTCTGAACCTGAGCACAACCTGCATGACCAGGCACCTGCATGCAAAGCATGAACTGCAGTGGAGTAAACACCTTAAAACCAAGGAAGTCACTCAGGCTCCCCCTGCTACCTCTTCTGCTGCTGCCGCCTCGGCCTATTCTGCTGCTGCCGCCTCGGCCTCTTCCTCCGCCTCTGGAGGAACGTTGGCACCTGCCGCCCAGCAAACAGGGGATGTACCACCAACACCACCACCACCACCTCCGTCACCAAGCGTCTCAACCATGTCACACGCCAGCGTTCAGCTCTCCATCTCACAAACATTTGATAGAAAGCGTAAATTCCCACCTAGCCACCCTCGATCCCTGGCCCTGAATGCCAGCATTTCTAAACTACTGGCCTATGAAATGCTGTCATTTAGGCTGGTGGACACAGACAGCTTCAAACAGCTCATGTCGCTTGCTGTCCCACAGTATGTTGTTCCCAGCCGGCACTACTTCTCCAAGAGAGCCGTGCCTTCCCTGCACAACCAAGTATCCGATAAAATCAAGTGTGCACTGCGCAACGCCATCTGTGGCAAGGTCCACCTAACCACAGATACGTGGACCAGTAAGCACGGCCAGGGACGCTATATCTCCCTAACTGCACACTGGGTAAATGTAGTGGCAGCTGGGCCCCAGGCGGAGAGCTGTTTGGCGCACGTCCTTCCGCCGCCAAGGATCGCAGGGCAACATTCTTTGCCTCCTGTTGCCACCTCCTCCTTCTCGGCTTCCTCCTCCTCTTCTTCCACCTGCTCATCCAGTCAGCCACACACCTTCACCACCAACTTCAGCACAGCCCGGGGTAAACGTCAGCAGGCCATTCTGAAACTCATATGTTTGGGGGACAGGCCCCACACCGCACAGGAGTTGTGGCGGGGTATAGAACAACAGACCGACGAGTGGTTGCTGCCGGTGAGCCTCAAGCCCGGCCTGGTGGTGTGTGATAATGGGCGAAATCTCGTTGCAGCTCTGGGACTAGCCAATTTGACGCACATCCCTTGCTTGGCGCATGTGCTGAATTTGGTGGTGCAGAAGTTCATTCACAACTACCCCGACATGTCAGAGCTGCTGCATAAAGTGCGGGCCGTCTGTTCGCGCTTCCGGCGTTCACATCCTGCTGCTGCTCGCCTGTCTGCGCTACAGCGTAACTTCGGCCTTCCCGCTCACCGCCTCATATGCGACGTGCCCACCAGGTGGAACTCCACCTTGCACATGCTGGACAGACTGTGCGAGCAGCAGCAGGCCATAGTGGAGTTTCAGCTGCAGCACGCACGGGTCAGTCGCACTACAGAACAGCACCACTTCACCACCAATGACTGGGCCTCCATGCGAGACCTGTGTGCCCTGTTGCGCTGTTTCGAGTACTCCACCAACATGGCCAGTGGCGATGACACCGTTATCAGCGTTACAATACCACTTCTATGTCTCCTTGAGAAAACACTTAGGGCGATGATGGAAGAGGAGGTGGCCCAGGAGGAGGAGGAGGAGGAGGAAGAGGGGTCATTTTTAGCACTTTCAGGCCAGTCTCTTCGAAGTGACTCAGAGGGAGGTTTTTGGCAACAGCAGAGGCCAGGTACAAATGTGGCCAGCCAGGGCCCACTACTGGAGGACGAGGAGGACGAGGATGAGGAGGAGGTGGAGGAGGATGAGGATGAAGCATGGTCACAGCGGGGTGGCACCCAACGCAGCTCGGGTCCATCACTGGTGCGTGGCTGGGGGGAAAGGCAGGACGATGACGATACGCCTCCCACAGAGGACAGCTTGTCCTTACCCCTGGGCAGCCTGGCACACATGAGCGACTACATGCTGCAGTGCCTGCGCAACGACAGCAGAGTTGCCCACATTTTAACCTGTGCGGACTACTGGGTTGCCACCCTGCTGGATCCACGCTACAAAGACAATGTGCCCACCTTACTTCCTGCACTGGAGCGTGATAGGAAGATGCGCGAGTACAAGCGCACGTTGGTAGACGCGCTACTGAGAGCATTCCCAAATGTCACAGGGGAACAAGTGGAAGTCCAAGGCCAAGGCAGAGGAGGAGCAAGAGGTCGCCAAGGCAGCTGTGTCACGGCCAGCTCCTCTGAGGGCAGGGTTAGCATGGCAGAGATGTGGAAAACTTTTGTCAACACGCCACAGCTAACTGCACCACCACCTGATACGCAACGTGTTAGCAGGAGGCAACATTTCACTAACATGGTGGAACAGTACGTGTGCACACCCCTCCACGTACTGACTGATGGTTCGGCCCCATTCAACTTCTGGGTCTCTAAATTGTCCACGTGGCCAGAGCTAGCCTTTTATGCCTTGGAGGTGCTGGCCTGCCCGGCAGCCAGCGTTTTGTCTGAACGTGTATTCAGCACGGCAGGGGGCGTCATTACAGACAAACGCAGCCGCCTGTCTACAGCCAATGTGGACAAGCTGACGTTCATAAAAATGAACCAGGCATGGATCCCACAGGACCTGTCCGTCCCTTGTCCAGATTAGACATTAACTACCTCCCCATAACCATATATTATTGGACTCCAGGGCACTTCCTCATTCAATCCTATTTTTATTTTCATTTTACCATTATATTGCGAGGCTACCCAAAGTTGAATGAACCTCTCCTCTGCCTGTGTGCTAGGCCTAAATATATGCCAATGGACTGTTGCAGTGGTGGGTGACGTGAAGCCTCATTCTCTGCTATGACATGCAGACTAATTCTCTGCTGACATGAAGACAGATTCTCTGTTACGGGACCTCCCTCCTCTGCCTGGGTGCTGGGCCTAAATATATGCCAATGGACTGTTGCAGTGGTGGCTGACGTGAAGCCTCATTCTCTGCTATGACATGCAGACTAATTCTCTGCTGACATGAAGACAGATTCTCTGTTACGGGACCTCTCTCCTCTGCCTGGGTGCCGGGGCCTAAATATCTGAGAATGGACTGTTCCAGTGGTGGGTGACGGGAAGCCAGATTCTCTGCTATGGAACCTCTCTCCAATTGATTTTGGTTAATTTTTATTTATTTAATTTTTATTTTAATTCATTTCCCTATCCACATTTGTTTGCAGGGGATTTACCTACATGTTGCTGCCTTTTGCAGCCCTCTAGCTCTTTCCTGGGCTGTTTTACAGCCTTTTTAGTGCCGAAAAGTTCGGGTCCCCATTGACTTCAATGGGGTTCGGGTTCGGGACGAAGTTCGGATCGGGTTCGGATCCCGAACCCGAACATTTCCGGGATGTTCGGCCGAACTTCTCGAACCCGAACATCCAGGTGTTCGCTCAACTCTATTCACTGAGGAAAATAAATTGTCAGATGACATGCAGAATGCAAAAATAAATTCCCCATTAAAAGTGTCCTGTCTGACCCAGGAAGAAGTACATCAGCGACTTAAAAAGATTAAAATAGACAAATCGCCAGGACCGGATGACATACACCCCCGTATCCTAAAGGAATTAAGTAATGTCATAGCCAGACCCTTATTTCTGATATTTGCAGACTCTATACTGACAGGGAATGTCCCACAGGATTGGCGCATGGCATATGTGGTGCC
This sequence comes from Bufo gargarizans, assembly GCF_014858855.1. Lineage (NCBI taxonomy): Eukaryota > Metazoa > Chordata > Amphibia > Anura > Bufonidae > Bufo > Bufo gargarizans. The sequence continues at coordinate 428,347,101 of NC_058083.1, forward strand.
AATATTCAAAAAGGGGCCAAAAACAGAGCCTGGAAACTATAGGCCGGTAAGTTTAACATCTGTTGTGGGTAAACTGTTTGAAGGTTTTCTGAGAGATGCTATATTAGAGCATCTCAACAGAAATAAGCAAATAACGCCATATCAGCATGGCTTCGTGAGGGATCGGTCATGTCAGACTAATTTAATCAGTTTCTATGAGGAGGTAAGTTCTAGACTTGACAGCGGCGAATCAATGGATGTCGTATATCTGGACTTCTCCAAAGCATTTGACACTGTACCACATAAAAGGTTAGTATATAAAATGAGAATGCTCGGACTGGGAGAAAACATCTGTATGTGGGTAAGTAACTGGCTCAGTGATAGAAAACAGAGGGTGGTTATTAACGGTACACACTCAGATTGGGTCACTGTCACTAGTGGGGTACCTCAGGGGTCAGTATTGGGCCCTATTCTCTTCAATATATTTATTAATGATCTTGTTGAAGGCTTGCATAGTAAAGTGTCAATTTTCGCAGATGTCACTAAACTGTGTAAAGTAATTTACACTGATGAGGACAGTATACTACTACAGAGGGATCTGGATAGATTGGAGGCTTGGGCAGATAAGTGGCAGATGGGGTTTAATACTGATAAATGTAAAGTTATGCACATGGGAAGGAAAAATGCAAGTCACCCGTACATACTAAATGGTAAAACACTCGGTAACACTGACATGGAAAAGGATCTAGGAATTTTAATAAACAGCAAACTAAGCTGCAAAAACCAGTGTCAGGCAGCTGCTGCCAAGGCCAACAAGATAATGGGTTGCATCAGAAGGGGCATAGATTCCCGTGATAAGAACATAGTCCTACCACTTTACAAATCGCTGGTCAGACCACACATGGAGTACTGTGTACAGTTCTGGGCTCCTGTAAACAAGGCAGACATAGCAGAGCTGGAGAAGGTCCAGAGGAGGGCATCTAAAGTAATAACTGAAATGGGGCAACTACAGTACCCTGAAAGATTATCAAAATTAGGGTTATTCACTTTAGAAAAAAGACGACTGAGGGGAGATCTAATTAATATGTATAAATATATCAGGGGTCAGTACAGAGATCTATCCCATCAGCTATTTATCCCCAGGACTGTGACTGTGACGAGGGGACATCCTCTGCGTCTGGAGGAAAGAAGGTTTGTACACAAACATAGAAAAGGATTCTTTACGGTAAGAGCAGTGAGAATATGGAACTCTCTGCCTGAGGAGGTGGTGATGGTGAGTACAATAAAGGAATTCAAGAGGGCCCTGGACGTATTTCTGGAGCTTAATAATATTACAGGCTATAGCTACTAGAGAGGGGTCATTGATCCAGGGAGTTATTCTGATGGCCTGATTGGAGTCGGGAAGGAAGTTTATAGTCCCCTAAAGTGGAGAAAATTGGCTTCTACCTCACAGGGTTTTTTTTTTTTTTGCCTTCCTCTGGATCAACTTGCGGGATAACAGGCCGAACTGGATGGACAAATGTCTTTTTTCGGCCTTATGTACTATGTTACTATTGCTGAGGCTGGTCAATTCATTTAGTGTCCGCCAAAGCAAAGTTTTTGTTCTGGGTTGAAATATAATTCCCCACTTAGCAATTCCCTAAATCAGTGGTTTCTGCTGTATCAGGCCACCTTTAAATCTATCCATAAAAGGGTATATTAGATTGAAGGTGCAGATAGGGTCATTCTCAATAACTTCACACACACGCTACCGTGCATTTCCAAGTCTAATTCTGTCCGTAAACGTATACCTGTCACCCAGCGCCTAAATAATAGGCCTCAAATTTATATTCAGCTAAATCTGTGGTTATTGCTGGGGTTGGTCAAGTTATTTAGTGTCCGTCAAAGCACAGTTTTTGTTCTGGGTTGAAATACAATTCCCAACTTAGCAATTCCCTAAATCAGTGGTTTCTGCTGTATCAGGCCTACTTTAAATCTATCCATAAAAGGGTATATTAGATTGAAGGTGCGGATAGGGTCATTCTCAATAACTTCACACACTACCGGCCTATGAAATGCTGTCATTCAGGCTGGTGGACACAGGCAGCTTCAAACAGCTCATGTCGCTTGCTGTCCCACAGTATGTTGTTCCCAGTCGCCACTACTTCTCCAAGAGAGCCGTGCCTTCCCTGCACAACCAAGTATCCAATAAAATCAAGTGTGCACTGCGCAACGCCATCTGTGGCAAGGTCCACCTAACCACAGATACGTGGACCCGTAAGCACGACCAGGTACGCTATATCTCCCTGACTGCACACTGGGTAAATGTAGTGGCGGCTGGGCCCCAGACAGAGAGCTTTTGGGCGCACGTCCTTCTGCCGCCAAGGATCGCAGGGCAACATTCTTTGCCTCCTGTTGCCTCCTCCTCCTACTCGGCTTCCTCCTCCTCTTCTGCCACCTGCTCATCCAGTCAGCCACACACCTTCACCACCAACTTCAGCACAGCCCGGGGTAAACGTCAGCAGGCCATTCTGAAACTCATATGTTTGGGGGACAGGCCCCACACCGCACAGGAGTTGTGGCGGGGTATAGAACAACAGACCGACGAGTGGTTGCTGCCGGTGAGCCTCAAGCCCGGCCTGGTGGTGTGCGATAATGGGCGAAATCTCGTTGCAGCTCTGGGACTAGCCGGTTTGATGCACATCCCTTGCCTGGCGCATGTGCTGAATTTGGTGGTGCAGAAGTTCATTCACAACTACCCCGACATGTCAGAGCTACTGCATAAAGTGCGGGCCGTCTGTTCGCGCTTCCGGCGTTCACATCCTGCCGCTGCTCGCCTGTCTGCGCTACAGCGTAACTTCGGCCTTCCCGCTCACCGCCTCATATGCGACGTACCCACCAGGTGGAACTCCACCTTGCACATGCTGGACAGACTGTGCGAGCAGCAGCAGCAGGCCATAGTGGAGTTTCAGCTGCAGCACGCACGGGTCAGTCGCACTGCGGAACAGCACCACTTCACCACCAATGACTGGGCCTCCATGCGAGACCTGTGTGCCCTGTTGCGCTGTTTTGAGTACTCCACCAACATGGCCAGTGGCGATGACGCCGTTATCAGCGTTACATTACCACTTCTATGTCTCCTTGAGAAAACACTTAGGGCGATGATGGAAGAGGAGGTGGCCCAGGAGGAGGAGGAGGAAGAGGGGTCATTTTTAGCACTTTCAGGCCAGTCTCTTAGGGCTGTTTCACACGAGCGGATGCCGTGCGTGGCATCCGCTCCGTGAAAGAGTGCCAAGACCCGATGCAGACTGCAGAGGCACTGAGCAGTAACATAACTGTTAATGCTCCGTGCCTCTCTGTGATCTCTTTACTACGAAATCACAGTTGTCACTGTGATTTCGTAGTAAAGAGATCACAGAGAGGCACGGAGCATTATCAGTCATGTTACTGCTCCGTGCCTCTGCAGTCTGCATCGGGTCTTGGGACTCTTTCACGGAGCGTGTGAAACAGCCCTTAGAAGTGACTCAGAGGGAGGTTTTTTGCAACAGCAGAGGCCAGGTACAAATGTGGCCAGCCAGGGCCCACTACTGGAGGATGAGGAGGAGGTGGAGGAGGATGAGGATGAGGATGAAGCATGTTCACAGCGGGGTGGCACCCAACGCAGCTCGGGCCCATCACTGGTGCGTGGCTGGGGGGAAACGCAGGACGATGACGATACGCCTCGCACAGAGGACAGCTTGTCCTTACCTCTGGGCAGCCTGGCACACATGAGCAACTACATGCTGCAGTGCCTGCGCAACGACAGCAGAGTTCCCCACATTTTAACGCGTGCGGACTACTGGGTTGCCACCCTGCTGAATCCCCGGTACAAAGACAATGTGCCCACCTTACTTCCTGCACTGGAGCGTGATAGGAAGATGCGCGAGTACAAGCGCACATTGGAAGATGCGCTACTGAGAGCATTCCCAAATGTCACAGGGGAACATGTTGAAGCCCAAGGCGAAGGCAGAGGAGGAGCAAGAGGTTGCCAACGCAGCTGTGTCACGGCCAGCTCCTCTGAGGGCAGGGTTAGCATGGCAGAGATGTGGAAAAGTTTTGTCAACATGCCACAGCTAACTGCACCACCACCTGATACGGAACGTGTTAGCAGGAGGCAACATTTCACTAACATGGTGGAACAGTACATGTGCACACACCTCCACGTACTCACTGATGCTTCTGCCCCATTCAACTTCTTGGTCTCCAAATTGTCCACGTGGCCAGAGCTAGCCTTTTATGCCTTGGAGGTGCTGGCCTGCCCGGCGGCCAGCGTTTTGTCTGAACGTGTATTCAGCACGGCAGGGGGCGTCATTACAGACAAACGCAGCCGCCTGTCTACAGCCAATGTGGACAAGCTGACGTTCATAAAAATGAACCAGGCATGGATCCCACAGGACCTGTCCATCCCTTGTGCAGATTAGACATTAACTACCTCCCCATAACCATATATTATTGTACTCCAGGGCACTTCCTCATTCAATCCTATTTTTATTTTCATTTTACCATTATATTGCGGGGCAACCCAAAGTTGAATGAACCTCTCCTCTGTCTTGGTGCCGGGGCCTGAAAATATCTGACAGTGGTCTGTTCCAGCGTTGGCTGACGTGAAGCCTGATTCTCTGCTATGACATGAAGACTGAATCTCTGCTATGGGACCTCTCTCCTCTGTCTGGGTGCCGGGGCCTAAATATATGACAATGGACTGTTCCAGTCTTGGCTGACGTGAAGCCTGATTTCTGCTATGACATGAAGACTGAATCTCTGTTATGGGACCTCTCTCCTCTGTCTGGGTGCCGGGGCCTAAATATCTGACAATGGACTGTTCCAGTGTTGGGTGACGTGAAGCATGATTCTCTGATATGACATGAAGCCTGAATCTCTGTTATGGGACCTCTCTCCTCTGTCTGGGTCCCGGGGCCTAAATATATGACAATGGACTGTTCCAGTGTTGGGCGACGTGAAGCCTGATGCTCTGCTATGACATGAAGACCGATTCTCTGCTGAGATGAAGCCTGAATCTCTGTTATGGGACCTCTCTCCTCTGTCTGGGTGCCGGGGCCTAAATATCTGACAATGGACTGTTCCAGTGTTGGGTGACGTGGAGCCTGATTCTCTGCTATGACATGAAGACTGAATCTCTGTTATGGGACCTCTCTCCTCTGTCTGGGTGCCGGGGCCTAAATATATGACAATGGACTGTTCCAGTTTTGGCTGACATGAAGCCTGATTCTCTGCTATGACATGAAGACTGATTCTCTGCTGACATGAAGCCTGAATCTCTGTTATGGGACTTCTCTCTTCTGTCTGGGTGCCGGGGTCTAAATATCTGACAGTGGCCTGTTCCAGTGGTGGGTGACATGAAGCCAGATTCTCTGCTATGGGACCTCTCTCCAATTGATATTGGTTAATTTGTATTTATTTTATTTTTATTAATTTCCCTATCCACATTTGTTTGCAGGGGATTTAACTGCATTTTGCTGCCCTCTAGCCCTTTCCTGGGCTGTTTTACAGCCTTTTTAGTGCCTAAAAGTTTGGGTCCCCATTGACTTCAATGGGGTTCGGGACGAAGTTCGGGTCGGGTTCGGATCCCGAACCTGAACATTTCCGGGAAGTTCGGCCGAACTTCTTGAACCCGAACATCCAGGTGTTCGCTCAACTCTATTGAGTACCCATCCGGGCCTGGTGCTTTATGTAGTTTTGAGTTTTTTTATAGCCCTCAGAACTTCCGAATCAGTGATTGGTGCATTTAAAGTCTCTAACTGGACCTGCGATGGTGAGGGAAGACTGGTACATCTCAGAAAAAAAATCAGACATAGGGTCAGTGGGACCAGGGTTCTCATATAACTTGGCATAGAAGTCACGCAGGACTATATTCTCCGTTTTTTTATGCACCACGCCCCGAGAGTCAGCGATGGATGTTATGTGATGTCGTCTCCTAGAGTTATTCACTAGTGACGCCAAGAGCCTACCTGCCTTATTACCCTCTCTAAAGAATTTAGCCGTGGATCTCGACATGTCTATCTTCGCCTTCCTCTCATACCATAGCTCATATTTTTCCCTAGCTTCCCGCCATTTTAGTCTAGTTTGGTCTGAGGGCTTAGTCAGATTTTCAGTGTAGGCCGAACAGAGTAATTGGCTATGATTTTTCAGTTCAAGTGCTACCTTCTTCTTAATCCCCTGCGTGTAGGCCATTATGCGTCCTCTCAACACAGCTTTTGCTGCATCCCAGTATATGGACGGTGAATCCTGATCTGAGCAATCATCTCCCTTGTATTCCCAATACCAACCCCTAAGAAGGTCAGCGAAATTCTCATCATTGTACAGGAATGAAGGAAAGATTTGGGGAGATTTGATATTTAGTGTATGCATCTCTGAGAGCGGAGCTGCAATGTTGTAGGGCCGCCGCTGTTTGTTTTTTTGAGATTTGACACATAAGCTATAATCTTGCCACGCAAAACCGCCTTTCCCGTTTCCCAAAATAATTGGGTGTCTTTTGTTTGACCATTGAAGCTAAGGTATTCTTCCCACCATTTTTTGAGTTCAGCCTTGTAACTGATATCCTGGCACCCGACTGGTTACCTCCGTTGATTGATGCTCCTAGTGCTTCCCGAGGGCTCCAAGCACTCCACTTGACACTGTAAGCACTGCAGACCCCACGAACTGCTGAAACTTGGTTGGGATCTCGCCGTCTTTTACCCACCCTGGACCTACGACAAGGCTTCCAGATTCCAGTGTGTAAACCTCTCTTCTTTCAGAGAGCAATGCAGAAAAATGCTCTTAAAAGAGCTCAAGGATTATAGCCAGGGGAGTATACAGCATATAGCATTCCCCAGTGTAGATGCAGCATTTTCCCCACAAACATGAGACGAGGCTCTATGTTGAGGGTAAAACAGAAACTCTTTAATGGGGCTACATGTCAGCCTTTTATGCAGGTCTTCCAGCAAGGGACACTCCCCTGGGGACCTTGTGGAAGACTGAGACAGTTTTTACTTTAGCCAATCACATGCATTTACAGTATGGAAACACTCCCATCAATTCTACACAATCCCCCTCTGCCTGTGATATAATTAACAAACACAATGGACTCTGTCTGTGATACAAATACCAAACACAACTCGCAGGCAGAAAACACAAATATTTCCCAAAAACACTGAAAACATCCCAAAGCCCCAAATATCCCCATACATTATACATCCCTGGATAGCTCTTATCTGGGCGAACAACATATCCAGAAATCACCCAGATCCGAGGAGGGGTTCCCGAATTCCAAGGAAGTCACATTTGACCGACCGCAAGCATGGCTTTCCTGCCCAAAACAGGTTCACAGGTAGGCCAGTCTTCCTTCTCCTTCAAAGTTTTAGTATATGGGCCACAATCATGAGGCAAAAGGCTGGCAAACAGGCCCCTCCAAAGCCCAGTGGCGAGGTTATTTCCACCACAACCCTCAAATTCTCCATTACAAACCAAAGCTGATAGAAAAAAGAATCTAGTCTGGACCATGAGTCTTGAGCATTAGAGTAGTGAAGGTATTCCTGTCCCTCAGGGTGCATGGCTCTCCATATATCGCATAATGTATGTGCCTGACAAAAGCAGAAGAGTTTGGAATCCCTACCTCTTGGGGTGATCAGTTTACCTTGTGATTGGCGCCGGTCTTCTGAGTGGTTGTATACCACATTCATGTCGCCTGCTACTATTCAAGTTCTACGCCGTAGGTCAGCATAAAAGAGGAGTTAGCATCATTTGGACCATATACATTATAGATACTAATGTTGTCAGATGGGGAGTGTAGGCATACCCGCAGTATCCTCCCCTCTCCTACCAATGAGTATGACTGCACAGTATATGGCAGGTTCTTGTGCAAAAGTATCAGCACCCCTGCTTTGGAGTTTTTGGATGGGGAGTACAAAACTTTCCCTACCCATAGTTTTTTCAATCCAGGACTGTCCGCCACACTTATATGCGTCTCTTGAAGCAGGGCCGCATCTGGATTTAGCCTTTTTAAATGTCGGAGCACCATCAGGCTTTTTGTGGGAATTTCAGCCCCTTTACATTTCAGGTTATTACCCGCATATACTGTATATTCTTTCATTTCACTATAAGCTCTACCTTCACTTGTCACAATGGACTTCAACCACAGCATCTGTTTTACACTCTCCCATCCCTACTCTTCCCCATAAAGTATGAACATTAACACAACATATTGCATAAGAAAATATGCCTGCAAAATTAGAGAAAAGTAAATGTAAAATAAAGAAATATCAAAGATATCAAGAAACAGCCCAATCAGGCAACCATGATGGATAAGGGCCGCCATCTTGTGCTGCTACTATAGACTCCCCCTTTTTCCATCCTGGTGATCCAATGCTAGCCCAGCAGTCTGTGCTGGCTCTGCTGCCCCTACCCGTGGGCAAGGGCACCGGGCTCCCTCTTTCCCTCCTGCTGCTATGCACCGTGCTGACAAGCGTGGGCAGCAGGTAGCTTAACTGTTGCATCTGTGCTCCATGCCAGAGTTTACTTCCTGCTGGAGACCTATACTGTTGTTGGGGTTTGCATGGGTGTGTCTCTCCTCACTTGTGAGGCAGCACATACATCCCCTCTGTCTCACCAGCCTATGGCTCGTGTCTGATGCACCGGAAGTAAATATCGAATAGCTGTAAAGGTAGAGCAGAATGTGTTAATCATGTGCTTGACATTATTTATTGGGTGGAAAAAAGAAAAAGAGAGAGAACATACAAAGAAACAGGTATATGTTGTTTCAGGAGAGGGTTAACACTTACTCGCTCCTCCTCTTCAGTTAGCACGATGACACAGTCCGACATTTTTACTATTGTCACCGTATTGCCAGAATATTCGCAGCGGTCCCTCTCCAGCCATTCCTTCATCTGTAAGAGAACGGAAAAATATAAAATTACGTTAGATGAGGCATCTCGGGTTGTCTGTCAGTAGGCAGTGATTGGAATAGCAAGTCGGATAGTCAGAATTGTAACAAGAGCCTTACCGTCAGGTTTTGGACGGCAGATGGTTTCCGTAGGTGCCTGATCATAACCAATGCCTCCAGGTAATAGCAGGCCAGCAGCTTTTCCTTTTCATCTAGCACTTGGCCTGCATTTGCCTGTGAGAAGAGTTTGCATGCCTGATTTCTTGACACTTGGAGCACCTTGCGGCACTCCTCGGTAGAAGGCTGAAGCCTGTGTTTGTTAAAACAAGAGTTATGTTAAGGCATGAACATGTATACCAAACTGTTCACTAAATAAACTTAATAGGACTTACACCCGCTTCCTTTTTTTCACAGACTTTTCGTTGATTTCCATTGTCAGCTTCTTCAGAATTCGAAGAAAGAGCTCGGAAGCCTCTCTGTTCTCATCGATCTCATCCGTAAAGTTGGCAGACACCACGTACTTGGCAAAGTTACCTATATGAATGATATCGTTTTTTACCGTTCTGTGCGATACTTTTAAACTTAACAGAGTGCTGACAAACTATTTAATCTTATCGATGTTTTGTAGAAAGTCAAGGTTGATCTTCTCCGGATCCATAAAATGCAGGAATCTGGAAACATTCTCCATCTGAAAATAAACAGGCAGTGTCAACCCATGAATGCAATTATTAAATTAATAAAAGAAAGAAGAATTAATGCTTAATAGTAGGATCGCTGAAATGACCCTTCAGGTAAAGCTGATAGTTGTCAAACAACGAGCATTCCAGGTCGTGCTTCTCGTGTAGGCCGGCTTCTGAGAGTTTCTTACGCAGCAGCGGTGCTTGGCTCCCCCTATGACAAAAAGAAAGTCCACTGTCAGTGTGAATACTACCAAAGGTTCTGTAGTCAAAAATAGGTTTATGAGTAGTTTGAACTTACGGTACTGAATCACTGGTTTCACCCTCTGGATGTTCATCTTCGTCTGAAAGTAGCCTAGTGACAGAATTAAACTATTATTATGAGATATATCTATATATATATATATATATATATATATATAAACGAAGAAAAATAGCGGCACTGGCTCCCAAATGAGAAAACGGGTGCACGTCCCAAAGGGAATGGACTGACTTCCCTGATGAATATTCTAGGAAAAATGAGCGGCACTCCAGAAGTAAAAGTGGTGAACCCTTTATTCACACCAGTGGTGCAACATTTCGGCTCAGATCGCGAGCCTTCCTCAAGCTTGTAGTGGTCCCTAAAAATTAGGGATGCGTCTTTGCGTGGCCCTGTAATTCCTCCTGGACGCGCCAGCGCGTCATCTCGCGAGAAGCGATATTTCGGTCAGAGCTGGCCCGCGCATGCGCATTGCGGGCCGGCAAAAGTTAATGAAGTATTTTGTCACCAGCCTGCCAGCCAATGATCTTCGCTGGCAGGCTGGTGATAAAAAAAAAAAAAAATGAATCACAAGCCATATAACACCTTATATTTACAAATAAAAGGTGTTAAATGGCTGCTGTGCTCCTCTGCTGGTTCTTTTCATCGGTTGGTTCCAGCAGAGGAGTAGGCATCACAGTGAGTACACCAAACAGCACACTTAGCCCCCAGATCACCCCCCATCAAACCAATTAACCCCTTGATTGCCCCTGTCAATCACCTAGTGAAAGGGAAAAAAGTGATCAGTGTAAACTGTCACTTTTTTTTCCCACTAGTATTGACGGTTGGGTTTAGGATAGTTTAGGCCCCTATGTTAGGCAGTTAGCGTCGGTTAGCGCCCAGCCCACCGCACTGCAGTCACTGATTCGCTGATTAGCATATTGCTAATCAGCATTTGCACTTTTATAGTATCTGTAAGTGATCAGAACTGATCACAGTCAGATCTATAATAGTATTAGTGTCACCTTAGCTCACCCTCCACCCAAAACGCAGTGTTTGCCCGATAAGGCCTGATCGGTCGCCCACACGTTCGTTCACCCACGCATGCCCCGCCGCAGTGACAATTATTTTATTTTTTTTATCACTGCACAATCACTTTACAAGCACTGCGGCGATAAAAAAAATCAGTTTTGATATTTTTTATTAATCGCAGCGGCCTCCGGTACTTCGCTAGCCTCCCATTTGTAAGACAGGCTTGCTTTTTTTCTTGGGTAGTCTCAGGGAATACCCCCTAAATTTAGTAGTCCAAATGGCAAATAAGGGGTATTCTTCTGAAGAGACCTACAGGCTTCTGACCCAGTCAGATGAGGAATGGGAACCCTCATCTGACTAATCCAGCGGGTCAGAATACGAACCTGTAGAAAGCAGTGGCAGTCTGACCCAAAGTTCGGACGAGGAGGTTGAGGTCCCTGATACCACCAGGCGTACCCGGCCCCGTGTTGCTAGACCACAGGTTGTGCAGGATCCGCTTCAAGGGAAGAAGAGTGGGGCTGGCGCTGTCGGATTACGTGGTGAGGCATAAACCAGCAGCGCAGCCCATCCTGGACCTAGTACCAGCACTGCCGTACAACATGGTGAAGTAGCAAGCACCAGAAGGGCAGTTGAAGCTGGTACGGTGGCACGTGCATTAGTTCCCCCGTCGCAGCCACCGCACAGGCCCGTAGAGCCCCTAGAGTCCCTGAGGTGCTGGCAAACCCTGATTGGCAGCCCCCAACTTTAGCCGCACCAGTAGTTCCCCCTTTCACCGCCCAGTCTGGAGTTCGGGTTGAGACAGCTCAGATCGGTTCGGCACTGTTTTTTTTTTGGGCTGTTCTTGACTGCGGAGCTGTTGGACTTAGTTGTGGCAGAAACAAATCGATATGCCACTCAATTTATAGCCGCCAACCCGGGAAGCTTTTATGCCCAGTCTTTCCGGTGGAAACCTGTCCAAGTTTCCGAAATTAAAACTTTTCTGGGCCTTCTCCTCAACATGGGCCTAACAAAAAAGCATGAATTGCGGTCATATTGGTCCACAAACCCAATTTATCACATGCCCATGTTCTCTGCTGCCATGTCCAGGACACGATTTGAGACCATCCTGCGTTTCCTGCACTTTAGCGACAACAGCACCTCCCGTCCCAGAGGACACCCAGCTTTTGACCGGCTCCACAAAATTCGGCCCCTCATAGACCACCAAATTTGCAGATTTGTATACCCCTGAGCAAAACATCTGCGTAGACGAGTCCCTTATACATTTTACCAGGCACCTTGGCTTCAAACAATACATCCCAAGCAAGCGCGCCCGGTATGGGGTCAAATTGCATAAGCTCTGTGAAAGGGCCACAGGCTATACCCACAAATTTCGGATCTATGAGGGTAAAGATCAGACCCTGGAGCCGGTCGGTTGCCCTGACTACCTGGGGAGCATTGGGAAGACAGTCTGGGACTTGGTGTCACCCTTATTTGGCAAGGGGTACCATCTTTATGTGGACAATTTCTACACAAGTGTGCCCCTCTTCAGGCATTTGTTCCTAGAACAGATTGGCTGCTGTGGCACCACGTGACCTTGTCGCCGGGGCTTCCCCAATGGCTCGTTACCACCCGTCTTGCAAGGGGGGAGAGGGCTGCCTTGTGTAACCAAGAACTGCTTGCGGTGAAATGGAGAGACAAGCGGGACGTTTACATGCTCTCCTCCATTCATGCAGACATGACAATCCAAATTGAACGAGCAACCAGTGTCATTGAAAAGCCCCTCTGTGTCCACGACTATAATTCGCTCATGGGAGGGGTGGACTTCAATGACCAGATGTTGGCTCCCTATTTACTTTCCCGCAGAACCAGACGCTGGTATAAGAAGGTGTCTGTATATTTCATTCAATTGGCTGTATATAATAGTTTTGTTCTCTACAGTAAGGCTGGGAGAACAAGATCCTTCCTCAAATTTCAGGAAGAGATCGAGAACCTCCTGTATCCAGGAGGTTCCGTGGCCCCAACCACCAGTGTAGTGAGACGTCTACACGAGCGACATTTCCCCAGTGTCGTTGCCGGTACCTCAAACCAACTGCCACCCCGAAAAAAATTTGTCTGTAGCAGGAGTGGAATAAGGCGTGACACCCGCTATTTCTGTCCTGACTGCCCTGACCACCCTGCCCTATGCTTAGGGGAGTGTTTCCGGAAGTACCACACACAGGTACACTTAGCATAGGGATTGCATCTCACAGGACAGGCACACAGGGCTATTAGGGCCCATTCACACAGAGCTGCTGCAAACCTCTCCTTTCACCTGGGACAAAGTGCATAATGTACTTTGCCACATCTCTGGGCGCTTTGCGCTTTGCACATTGTCCCATGGGAAAGGAGAGGTTTGTCCTATAAAGGTAAAAAAAAAATCACCGGTAAGCAAAAAAGATAATGTTCTGTTTCCAAAGTTCATAAAAGTTAATATTCTGTTCAAATGTTATTACAAAGTTCATGTTAATAAATTTATTGCGTTGCGGCTTTTTTTTTTTTTACCTTCTAGGTGGACCAACCGATCAACCAGCTGCAGCACTGATGTGCATTCTGACAGAAGCATTGCGCTGCTGTCAGATTACACAAAAGTCGGTGTAAGCGGCGCTGCAAGACAAGATTTCTCCTCTGCAGTAAAAAAGATATGTTTGCCGATGCTTATGAGCTGAGGGAGCGGTGGTGTTCATATGCTTTGGCAAACACTTTGTATATAAAAAATAAAACGGCAATGATTTATTCATCCACATCGATTGATGTGAATGGAGAAATCGGGTTTGCCAGGGCATACGAGCTAAGTGGGTATGGATGTTGGGCGGAGCTCCTATGTCCTGGCAGACGCTTTTCCCCTCTTTTTTTTTTTGGGCAGAGATTTTTTCATCCACATTGATCGATGCGAATGAAGAAATCTGTGCCATCTCATTACCTGTTTGCTCAATATAAGGAGAATAGCAGAAACTCCTAATGCTGGCCATACATGTAATGATTGCGGAGACCCTCAAATGCCAGGGCAGTACAAACACCCCACAAATGACCCCATTTTGGAAAGAAGACACCCTAAGGTCTCCGCTGATGGGCATAGTGAGTTCATAGAAGTTTATTTTTTTGTCACAAGTTAGCGGAAAATTATGTTTTTGTTTTTTTTTGTTTTTTTCTTACAAAGTCTCATATTCCAATAACTTGTGACAAAAAATAAAAACTTCCATGAGCTCACTATGCCCATCATGAAATACTTAGGGGTGTCTTCTTTCCAAAATGGGGTCACATGTGGGGTATTTATACTGCCCTGGCATTTTAGGGGCCCTAAACAGGACATTTTTTACACATTTGAATTTCAAACTACTTCTCACGCATTAGGGCCCCTAAAATGCCAAGGCAGTATAACTACCCCACAAGTGACCCCATTTTGGAAAGAAGACACCCCAAGGTATTTCGTGATGGGCATAGTGAGTTCATGGAAGTTTTCATTTTTTGTCACAAGTTAGTTGAATATGAGACTTTCAAAGAAAAAAAAATCATAATTTTCCACTAACTTGTGACAAAAAATAAAAAGTTCTATGAACTCACTATGCCCATCAGTGAATACCTTAGGGTGTCTACTTTCCGAAATGGGGTCATTTGTGGGGGTTTTCTACTGTCTGGGCATTGTAGAACCTCAGGAAACACGACAGGTGCTCAGAAAGTCAGAGCTGCTTCAAAATGCGGAAATTCACATTTTTGTACCATAGTTTGTAAACGCTATAACTTTTACCCAAACCATTTTTATTACCCAAACATTTTTTTTTATCAAAGACATGTAGAACAATAAATTTAGCAAAAAATTTTGATATGGATGTCGTTTTTTATTTTTTTATTTTACAACTGAAAGTGAAAAATGCAAAAATGTTGTTAAATTTCGATTAATAACAAAAAAATGTAAAAATTTCAGCAGCAATGAAATACCACCAAATGAATGCTCTATTAGTGAGAAGAAAAGGAGGCAAAATTCATTTGGGTGGTAAGTTGTATGACCGAGCAATAAATGGTGAAAGTAGTGTAGTGCAGAATTGTAAAAAGTGGTCTGGTCATTAAGGGTGTTTAAGCTAGGCGGGCTGAGGTGGTTAAAAGATTTTTGTCACTATGGGATTGAATCAATTATTCAGAACAGAAACCTCTTTAATCAAATTTCAGTGCTGCCACCTACAGGTTACAACTGGAATAGACTAACAAGCTGACCCGATGTTTGGCTTACTGAGCAACTGAAATGGTGCATGATCCCCACCTCATTGGAAAATCTGACCCCTCTGAAAATAAATAAAAAATGGCTATCGATGATTCTATGGGTTTTGAGGGTGTGTTTTTGCCACATGAAGCAAAGTGGGAGATGAAATCTATCTGCTGTGAGAGACAGTCACTGGACATGTGTCTATCGACAGCAAGTTTGAAAAGAACACTAATAAGCCAGCAACATTGATCAGCTTTGCGGAAAATATAATTCTGACTATGATAAGGTTATATGTGTTCATTAATGGTTAAATGTGGAAGAAATAATAAGGTGTCTGAAAAAAAAAAACCTTGCCCATCTGAGGATTAGATCCCAAAACACTCACTTACAAGGCAAAGTTGATACCAATCAGCCATAGCAGCAACACATATAGCTGTATGTGATTTCATATCCTGGAAATAAAGAGATAGCAGTGTCATTCTCTGTTAAAATAGTTATATTGCAGTTCAGTACTGCCATCTGCTGCACTTAACTGGGATAGCAACTTAGACTTTTTTTTACCATCGCTCCATGCAGAAATTGCTATACCGCAGTTCATTGCTGCCACCTGCTGCACTTAACTGGGATAGCAACATAGGTTATTTTTTACCATTATTCTATAAATAATTTATTCTATGCACATCATTCTTCTTCTTTGTATTATTTTTAATATATCAATATCATATATATTATATTATATATATATATATTATTAAATTATATTTTTATATTAATATAATAGTATACTATATTATTATTATTATTCTACCATTATTCTATGCAGACTATATCTCAGTTCATTGCTGCCACCTACTGCAGTGAACTGAGATAGCAATTTTGATATTTTTTACCATTAGTCTATGCAGACATTGCTATATCGCAGTTCATTGCTGCCACCTGCTGCACTTAACTGGGATAGCAACAAAGGTTATTTTTTATCATTATTCTATAAAGAAATTATTCTATGCACATCATTCTTTTTCTTTGTATTATTTTTATTATATCAATATCATATATATATATATATATATATATATATATATATAAAATTATTAAATGATATTATTAAAATATTATTAATATAATAGTATACTATTATATTATTATTATTATTATTAATATTATTATTATTCTAACACTATTCTAAGCAGACTATATTTCAGATAATTGCTGCAACCTGCTGCAGTGAGCTGGGATAGCAATTAGGATATTTTTTACCATTTTTCTATACAGACATTGCTATATATATATATTTTACTTTTTTTATGTACGTTTTGAAGTTATGGACGCAAGGGATATAAACTCTGTGTAGTAAGGCTGCTTTCACACTAGCGTTCGTCGGTCCGCTCCTGAGCTCCGTTTGAAGGAGCTCACGAGCGGACCCGAACGCAGCCGTCCAGCCCTGATGCAGTCTGAATGGAGGCGGATCCGCTCAGACTGCATCAGTCTGGCGGCGTTCAGCCTTCGCTCCGCTCGCCTCCGCACGGACAGGCGGACAGCTGAACGCTGCTTGCAGCGTTCGGGTGTCCGCCTGGCCGTTCGGAGGCGTGCGGATCCGTGCGGATCCGTCCAGACTTTCAATGTAAGTCAATGGGGACGGATCCGTTTGAAGATGCCACAATGTGGCTCAATCTTCAAGCGGATCCGTCCCCCATTGACTTTACATTGAAAGTCTGGACGGATCCGTACTAGGCTATTTTCACACTTAGCTGTTCTATGCTAAAAATAATGCAGACGGATCCGTTCTGAACGGAGCCTCCGTCTGCATTATTATGAGCGGATCCGTTCAGAACGGATCCGCCCGAACGCTAGTGTGAAAGTAGCCTTAGATGTACGTACATATAACAATTGTAATGCACATATTCATTGTATCTATGGATGAACACTATTTGTATTTTTTATACTTTTTGTATGATGCATTTATAAATGTTTACCACGCACAAATGTCACGTGATGATGTAGCGAGAGATCATGTGACCTGATTGATGACATGTGTAATCACTGATTGTAATTGGTTTGTAATGAAGTGTGGGTATATATACCGTGTTATATGCACTGTTATGTAGCTTGATAAAGGCCTCATTGAGTAGGCCGAAACATTGCTGGATTAAAGTTGTTTTGGGGTCTTCACCCTGTCACCGAAAGCTGGAAGTGCTGCCTCGTCATTTGTTCAGTATATATCTTGGAGGAGGGGCCGGCCTCTGTGAGGAATTGCACCCAGTGCATAACGTCTGCCTGTGCTGCTGCAATATTTGTGATTATATATATATATATATATATATATATAGTGACAGAGCCTCTTTAAAATGTTTTTGTCAATATGGGATTGCTTCCATTATTCCTAACAGAAACCTCTTTAATCAAATTTCAATACTGACACCTACAGGATGCAACTGGAAAAGACTAACAAGTTGAAGCGAGCATTAGCTTATTGAGCAACTGAAATAGACACTGATCCCTCAGAAAATAAACCAAGATGGCTGTCCATGATTCTATGGGTTAGAAGGGTGTGTTTTAGCTACAGGAAGCAAAGTGTGAGCTGAAATCTATCTGCTCTGAGAGACAGTCTCTGGGAACATCTTTCAACTTTCCTAAAAAATATAATTCTGAATATGAAAAGGATTTATAGGCATTTAGTAATGGTTAAATTTGGAAGAAATAAAAAGAAAATATTGGCACCTCTGAGGACTCAAACCCAAGATGCTCACATAGAAGGCAAATTACATACCAATCAGCCAGCACACCAACACATAGATATTAATGTGTTTTTTTTTAGCTCATGAACACACAGATATCAACACTGTTACTCTGTACAGCAATTGATATGTCACAGTTCAGTGCTGCCACCTCCTGCACTCAACTGGGATAGCCACTGGCCTTTTTTTTTTTTACCCATTATTTGATCTAGATAGCTATATAGCAGTTTACTGCTGCCACCTTGTGGACCAAACTGGTAGATACTAACCATGCAAACCAAGAGAGGAGCAGAGTAGCCCAACCTCGAGTGTAAATCAGACCCTTAATAGAAACTTTAGCGTAGGCTGGAAGGGTTACCATTGGCATCAAAAGACCAAATCAGGGCTGTAATCAATGGTTTCAGAGTGATGGAAAAAATTACACGTGGCTGTCAGATTTGCGAATGTTGTACCACATAATTTTTGTGCATTTTTGGCCCATTTTTGATGGCTTATTTACCATTAAACGTAAGTTGTATCCTTCGTAAAAAGTACCAATATTTGGTGCAGACTTTTACTTTTCGCCATCCAGTGTCAAAGAACTCGGAAAACCGTCCTTACGAGGAATCTACTCAGCGGTTTCGACTGCCAGTGGAAAGAGCCAATTATAGTAGTGTGGCGTGCAACAGAACGTTCCAGTTCTTCCTGAGCCGCTGCAGCCAGAAGTTCTTCCACCTCCTGCACTGGCTGTGGATCCCGGCTGCAGCGTGTCACTGCTGCTTTTTCAAGATGTCCGCTCAACCAGTGCCCAGAGCCACCAGTAGGGGCCAGTGGCGCAGCACTACAAATGCTACCATGTGCTACCACCAGAGGCAGGAACATCCTCTGATGAGATTTAGCAGCTCCAGCAGTGACGAGGAGCTGGACACCTACTTGTAAAAGGTGTCCCCTTTAAAAGAAAAGTAACAATTAAACATCAGTGACATTTTGGGAGCCACTCCATGGACTGTTACCTGACGGGTGAGGACCTGTTTGGCCTTTTTTGTGCAATTTTAACCGTTCTTGTTTCAGGTTGCCAGTGTTTGTCCTCATCCAGATGGACATGTCAGTTAGGACTCCCCCCAACAGCACTTATCCCCCTCATGTCCAAGTTAACTGTTTTATCCCTTTTCTCAGGTTACTTGATAGCCTGTTTGCTGCTCTTATGACATTTTAACCCTTTGGATTACAATTAACTTTTTACCCTGTGGATTACAAATTGACTTTTATCAGTTTCCAGAGGATTCTACAACTTTAAGCACTTCCAGGAAACAGGACTCAAGTTATTGTTGAGCCTCACCTGGCATTGACATTTGCACTATTTTAGAACATGTTTTATTGCAACGTAAAAGTTTGCACCCAAAGAAAGGATTCAAACGTGATACCTGAGCTCTTTGTGATTTTCATGCTATTTAATAATTTTTGCACTATTGTACCAGTTTACAAGTTTGGTAACGTTCAAGATAACATGCCCATTGTGTGTATTCTCCTTCTAGGTGCCGCAATGTGAATTTATGCACCGTTTGTCATGATTGCACTTAATCATTGCACTTAACAAAAATGTACCAACTTACTTAAAGTGTGCCTTTTTTACAGCTCTTCTTTTCCCCTTATACGGAGTGTTATCATAGGGACGTTGTATACTAATGGCCTACAGATCCAGTTACATCACAGGTACCCTTGCTGCTTCGGGAATCGTTAGAAGCCCTAGGCTGCTCCTTCCCGCTTGTTTTATGTTCAGGATTGTTCCCATCCTGAGGTGTCTCATTTCCAGGAGCACACAGGATTAAAGGCCCTCCTCCTGTGACATTGACTGAAGACACGGAGACGATAAATACCTCCCCTTCTAAGCCTTTTGCCTAAGGTATGGTACCTCAAGCCTTAGAGCCTTACTTTAGCTTCCTCTTAGTCATCATAGTGATCATGCTACAAGCCAAATTTCTTCAAGCTATGGTGCAGGGAAGGGAATACAGGATAAAGCCACCCTTCTATTTTCGGGCATTCCATTACATAATGGTGGGATTACGGAGTAAAGACACCCCTATGCTTTCTTTGGTATTGGTGGACGATACAAAAAAGTCAGTCAGTAAAGGTTTTGCTTTGTGCAGTATTAGGTTACCTGGTTATACCAAGAGAAGGAAACTGTGTGTTGGACACCTTACTCTAGCGGGCAGGAACCTCGAGAAAGCTGTTATATGTTTTGTCTATGTATGTCATTATATGTCAATTCATGCAGCACTTTGTATTTATTGGGTAACCAGGAGCTGATTCCTCCACCCTCCTAGCATACGCCGAGGACAGCTTAACTTAAAGTAAGCGTCTATGTAACATCCCAGAGTATGTCACCAAACTCTGTCTCCCTGCTATAATATGTCAAGTGTATATTTCTTATCATCTTGTGTAATCTAACTTTGCATTTTCCTGTATATGTACTTTCCAGGCTTGTATCATGTATTTGCTGTAAATTCCCTGTCCGCCAGCAGGTAGCAGCAATATGTAAGCAGACCAAGGCTAGTTAGTATATCTAGTCTGGAATAGTCCATTCCAGTCTAGACTCCCCTGTGTGAGAAGAAGTGGGACGTTCCCATGTCCTGTCTCATGAGGAGGAGAAGGAAGTGTAGTCAGTGTTCCAGCCACCCCCTGCTGGGGTAGGTTGTGTTAGTAGGAGCTCCCAGAAACAGGGATCCCAACTCTGGAACCCGCCTCGGCTGAGGCAAGGATCCATCTTCCCAGCCTGAGTCATCTACCTCAGCTGGTTGACAAGCAAGCAACACCCTCCAGAATTACCGATCTCCAGGAAGGAAACCATTCTCTGCGAGCAGTTCTGTGAGTACCAATCCAGAGTCCAGGAGAAGCCAAAATCCTTCTCAGCTAGTCAGGCCCAGATAAAGCAGAAGACAGACAGAGCAGAAGACTAATACATGCCAGATTCTCTAGGCATATGATTAGAAGCAGAATACATATAGATTCCTGCCACATATTGCCAATTCCTGCTGGGACCCAAGACTATTGCTGTAACTCGTATGGATTAATGTTGCCGTCCTTTAAGTAAAGACAAGTTGGATTATATCTCCTGTCTGGTTCTCTATCATTCCACCATAACTCCTATTGACTACACTCAATTTATTGCAAGTGAGCCAGGATCCAGACGTCCAGCCGTACCAAGGTAGGAAACACCGTTGACACTACCATATCTGCTACACAGAGACATTATCCCCCTCTGGCATTCCTCACCTGGTACGTAAATTATAACATCTTAAAGGGCCCTGCTACAGTACCTGCGCAAGCTGCAATTGGCGTCACAAACTACTATAGACATACACATATCTATCCTGACCCACTGCATTGTACTAGTGTCCTGCTCATTGCCCATGCCCTCAAGTCCATTTGCTACATCTGAATTTACACAGATTCCAGTGGACTTTTCTTTTGGTGCCAATTAGTAGCGATATACCAAACTATCACATTATCAATATTTTAGTATAACCAGTTTCTTATACATGGTCTTTGAAATGACCAATACCTCATCTAAAAAAATCAGCATGGAAGCTTCCACAAAGAGTACACATTTAAAATGAATAGGGATCATGATTGGTGTAAAGTAGAACTGGCTTAGTTGCCCATAGCAACCAACCAGATTCCTCATTTCATTTTCTAAAGGAGCTGTCCAAAATAAAAGATGGAATCTGATTGGTTTAATTTATGCTACAGATTTCCACTGTATATTTCACCGTTTGCAATGAGTAGAGTTAGATCTTTGGTAAATCTGCACCGAAATCCACTGTGGAATGTCAGCAAAATCTGCAGTAAAATTTCCATGTTGGGCATTCTTCCCCATGTGGACATGCCATAGCAGCCAGAACTGTCCTACCAGTCCTACAACATAATGAAGGTGACATTCCAGGATCTGCTTAGAGGGTGCTGTGTCCTATGTTATTAAAGGGTTTGTTCTATCTGGAAATTTATGGCACATTCCCAGGTTACAGTGTCTAGGTTTCTACCTCTGACACCTGCTGCTGTCTCAAGAACGGGACCCTGTCACACACGGCCAGGAAAGGGGAAAGTGGCCGACGTTGTGCTGCTCTCTCTTTCACTTTAGTGGGGCTTAAGAAAATAGCCAAGTAGGCGAGCTCCGCTCTTTTCGGATGTGACATTTTATATATGGATATGCCGTTAATGGGCAGATATTTTACCCCGCAGGGCAGGTTTTGTCCATCAATCTGAAACAGTTGGTTTCCAACTACATATTTACTATGCTTTTCTGTGCTTCTATAGGAACTCAGCTTTATGGATTAAACACACAGCAGTCATAGCATCACCAAAATTTATGATGCAGCGAACAAGCAGGTTCAATCACCAACCACACTGAGATGGTTAGAACAGTCTTCCTATCGGTGTGGCATGCCAGTGGACGCCAGGCTGATAGTTAAGGCAAGAGGCTTTCAGGATACAAGCCCCAGACCAGCGTCCCAGATGGAGAAACCAAGAGTCAGAGATCACAACAGTTTTCGTCTCCGTGTGCACATCCAACATGGAGGTCAGATGGGCACATTTCAATATATTTCCATCCTTCACAATAGATAAGTGAGATATACAGGTAAGTGGAGCCCAACCAGGTGGAATTATTAATGGCTCTGATCCAGGGTCTTCCGACGATGGCCTTTTCTCAGGGTCATAAATGATTTTTTTCCCTTTGACACAAACTGGCCAAATGTGTCTAGGTTTTTGTCTTCTTCTGGATCACAATTTTTCTCTGCAGGGATTTTGTTTTAAACCTCTGGCCCAGGATGCATGGCCCCTGCTGGGTGGATCGTCAGTCTACCTCCTGCTTTTTCTTTTCGCGAACTCTAGTAGCCAAGATACAGGCATTGGTAAAACCTAAGTTTGGAACCCATATTATTCTGATCCTTCTGTATTTGATAAAGGATGACTTTCAACTACACTGAATCTGGGAGGCTGTGTGGTGGTAGGAACAACTATTTTTTCATCCAATTCAATTTTGCTAATACCAGATGTTGGGTCAACTGGGCCCTTATGGTATTGTTTAAAGGTCTAAAGATAAAGTGTCTACTCATAGCATGAGGTTTACAGGCTGTAGGACTACATAGGAATATAAGTAAATATACATATTAGGGCTCATGTACACGTTCATAAGTGTTTTATTGTCTGTAAATGGCGTATCCGCAAAAGCCGGGTCCAAGCCGAGTGCATGCCACCATTTATTTTCCATTCATCTTGCTCTGCATCCCAGGACGCACTCTGATTGCAGTGTTTTTGTGTGCATCATTGGAACACAATGAAATGGAACGAGATGCATTTTGGTGCACTTTGTTCCCTTCAGTTCAGTTTTGTCCTATGA
Organism: Bufo gargarizans; assembly: GCF_014858855.1. Classification (NCBI taxonomy): domain Eukaryota; kingdom Metazoa; phylum Chordata; class Amphibia; order Anura; family Bufonidae; genus Bufo; species Bufo gargarizans. Next base: position 428,370,251 of record NC_058083.1, read on the forward strand.
CAGATCTCAATAGCTGAAAGTGAAAGAGCAGATGTGAAAGTGTCCTAACTTTGCAAGGACACTCAGAAATGTCCTTGTGGAGTTAAATGCAACTCCTCCCCCCAGATGTATATGAATGGGCAGTCAACAACTGGTTAACGTTGCCCACTTTAATGAAGACAATTAACGCGATCAGCTAGTTCAAGAAGAATTGCCTCTCCACCCATTTTAAGGGTCCCCGCAGGGGATTACAATAAAGTAATATGACAATATATTGTAATATGACAATACAGTCACATACAGCATGCAAAGAGCATGTAGTATTGAACATGGTAAACAACTAATTAGAATGCGAGCAGTCATATTCCAGAGATATGTGTCCTTGTCTTCTGTCTTTTTGGAATGTGGAGGTGTTGATGCTAGGCTCGAAGATATGAGGTCTTCTTGTTAAAAAAAATAAACATATGCGTATATAAGTATAATTTTCTCAAGCACAACAGAATATATTATTAATATGAATTAAATTAGATTACAGGCAGGCAGGGTATCAGAAATAATTTATTTCTTTAACGTTTTTCACCATTTTGATCATTACATTATCACACATATGTATTTCTCATTGATTTATTAGCTAACTATCTATCCTACCTGTCTAGAAAAGGCCCCTTAGACTGCCTGTACTTCATGAAGTATACAGATAAGCTGCATAGATCATGGGATGTTAGACATCCATTCCTGGCCGCCTCATAGTAGCCATTTCATCTGAACACTCACACATCTTTATGGAGTTGTTGACAACACACACATATAATTATCTAACTAAAAAGATGACGACAGCCAGCCATAGCTGCATCCCAACACCAGGACCACCCCGGAGTAATCCCCAGTGAAATCACACTTTTAGGGCATTGACTCTTCTTGTAAGAGTGGTGCTCAAACTGCTAGGGTGCATCTGTGGGACCCTCTTTCAGAGATGATGTCCTCCACCCAACTCTCGAAAAGCTGAGGGGTCTTCAGGAGAGGTGGGCAGTCGAGCTGGGCTATCAAACGGTCAACTCTGTAGCTGTGATGTCATCCTTCCTACAAAATGGACATGTCCGCGCCCCTAACTAGGAATATAACATATTAATCATTTCCAGGCAATAATTGAATGTTACATCAATAGAGGAGAAGCAGGAAAGTGGAAAGAAACCAGACATGAACCAAAACTCTGATACTGTGTAACAGTCCTACAGGCTCACCTGAGTCAGAGGACAGCTGGCTGGAGGTAGGAGTGGAGCCCAGTGGCAAGGACCGCAGGCAGGTAGTAGGTGCAGGAAGTCTGGCAGAGGCATAGTCGGTAGGCAGGCGGTGGGTCAGGGCAGGCGGCAGTAAGCGTGGTCAGACAATCCGTATGGCAACGGTGGTAGCAGTTCAGTAGGTAGGGATAAAGCAGAAGAGTAGTCGGTAGTCAATTCCTGGTCAGCAGTGGATATCCAGTAGTAGCAAGAGCAGCAGATGAGGAGAAGCTTGATCAAGGCTCAGGAGCTCAATAATCAGCAAACTGGAGTTCAAGGGGCTGGACTTATATAGGGAAGTACCAGGTGTGGGGAATCAAGAGTCATGAGCAAGGCTTGGCAAGACTGAGGTTAACTAATAGGCTTCAGGGAGGAATGTAGCCTAGTAAGCAGGGCTACCTGTGACCAGCCTGGGATGTGGCTGGTCACAGGTTCGAATCCCGACAGTACTCCCCCCCTTCCAAGGTGACCTCTGGGCACCGCAGGGGCAGGCTTACCGGGGTGCTGTTGGTGGAACTCATTTGGACATTTTCTTCTGGCTCCCAGGAGTTATCCTCGGGAGGGTAACCCTCCCACCCAATTAGGTATTGAAGTCTTCTCCGGTGGATCCTGGAGTCGAGGATTTTTGCGACAGAGTATTCTTCTTCACCCTGTACCCTCATGGGTGGTGGAGGGGGCGAGTGGCGGCCTGTGAAGGTATTCTCCACGTATGGCTTGAGGAGTGAGCAATGGAAGACAGGGTGCACCCTAATGGAGTCCGGAAGGTCGAGCCGGAACGTGACCTCGTTGATTTGTGCGGTGATCCGGAACGGACCCATGTATCTTTGGGCCAACTTTTTGGAGGGGACCTTCAATCGGAGGTTCCTGGTGGACAGCCACACCTTGTCTCCCACATGGAAGCCCGGGGTGGGTTTGCGACGTCTGTCTGCTCCCTGTTTAAAGCGCCTCTGGGCAAGCTGGAGGTTGTCTATAATGTTCTTTTGTGCCTCCTGTAGGGTTGTTAGGCGTTCGGCCACTGCTGGGAGGGTGGAGGCGACGGGTAGGTGGGGAATGAACACCGGGTGCGAGCCTGTGTTAGCAAAGAAGAGGCTGTGTTTGGTTGAGCTGTGCTCAGCATTGTTGTAGACGAACTCGGACGTGGGGAGATGATCAAGCCAGTCATCCTGCAGGTGGGAGCTGAAACAGCGTAGGTACTGCTCCAGGGTCTGATTAGTTCTCTCCGTCTGCCCGTTTGACTGAGGGTGGAAAGCGGAGGACAGGTTCACTTTAATCTCGAGCGCCAGGCAGAAGTTCTTCCAGAACTTTGAGGCAAATTGTACGCCTCGGTCGGAGACCACGTCGTCCGGGATCCCATGCAGCCTGAAGATCTCTCTGAGAATAAGATCGGCCGTCTGTTTGGCGGTGGGTAAGCCTTTGTAGGGGATGAAATGGGCCATCTTGGTGAGACGGTCGACCACGACCAGGGTGGTGTTCATCCCTTTTGAAGGAGGAAGGTCTACCACAAAGTCCATGGAGATCGAGCCCCAGGGGCGGGAGGGAATCGGGAGGGGTTGTAACAGACCCACGGGAGAGGAACGAGGAGTCTTATTGCGGGCACAGACCGTGCACAAGGAGATGTACCTCTTGATGTCCTCCTTGTATGTTGGCCACCAGAAGGAGTGGAAGAGAAACTCAAGGGTCTTTCTTGTGCCAAAATGGCCGGCCACCTTGGAGTCATGGTTGAGTTTGAGCACTTCGAGCCGTGCGATTTCTGGTACATATAGTTGTAGATCCTGATGAAACCAATGACCGTTCTTAAACATAAGGCTGACATTCCCTGTGGGGTGGGCGAGGAAGGGGTCATTTTCATATCCTTCTTTGATTGTGCCCAGAAGTTCTTTAGAGTAGGTGGCCCCTACGACCCTTCTCTCGGGTAGGATGTTATTTTGGCCCTTGTTACACTGTGAGGGCTCAGAAAACATTCTGGAGAGGGCGTCAGCCTTGCCATTTTTTTGATCCTGGGCGATAGGTGATGAGAAAGTTGAAGCGGGAAAAGAGTAGGCTACATCTGGCCTGTCTGGCTGAGAATCTGTTAGCGCTGCGGATGAACTCGAGGTTCTTGTGGTCAGTTAGTACGATTATGGGGTTGGTGACTCCCTCCAGCAGGTGTCCCCACTCAGAGAAGGCATCCTTGATCGCCAGTAGTTCTTTGTTCCCAATGTCATAGTTCTTCTCGGAGGGGGACATCTGGCGGGAGAAATATGCGCATGGGTGTAATAGCATCCTCTCCCCTGTCCGTTGTGACACTACTGCCCCCTACCACGGAGTCTGATGCATCCACTTCGACTGTAAATGGCAGCTCGGGGTTCGGGTGGATTAGGATTGGAGCAGAAGTGAAGAGGAGTTTCAACTTGATGAAGGCCTCCTGGGCCTCGGGTGTCCAGGAGAAGGGGACTGCCTTCTTGGTGAGTTGGGTGATATGACCTTGGAGAAGTTCTGGATAAACTTCCGATAGAAGTTGGCGAAGCCAATGAATCGTTGTATCTCCTCGTTTCTCGGAACAGGCCAGTTCAACACAGCTTGGACCTTCCTTGGGTCCATATTTAGGCCCTCTGGGGAGATGATTTATCCAAGGAACTGAATGGTGGTTCGCTCAAACTCGCATTTCTCTAGCTTGATATAGAGAGAGTTCTGTCGGAGTCTCTGCAGTACCCTACGGACGTGTTCGCGGTGCTGCTCGAGGTCTTCAGAGAAGATCAAGATGTAGTCCAGGTAAACGACTACAAACAGATCCAGCATGTCCCTGAGGACGTCGTTAACCACTTCAACCCCACTAGCTGAAACCCCCTTAATGACCAGGCCACTTTTTACACTTCTGCACTACACTACTTTCACTGTTTATTGCTCGGTCATGCAACTTACCACCCAAATGAATTTTACCTCCTTTTCTTCTCACTAATAGAGCTTTCATTTGGTGGTATTTCATTGCTGCTGACATTTTTACTTTTTTTGTTATTAATCGAAATTTAACTATTTTTTTGCAAAAAAAGACATTTTTCACTTTCAGCTGTAAAATTTTGCAAAAAAAACGACATCCATATATACATTTTTCACTAAATTTCTTGTTCTACATGTCTTTGATAAAAAAAAATGTTTTTGATAAAAAAAAATGTTTGGGCAAAAAAAAAAAATGGTTTGGGTAAAAGTTATAGCGTTTACAAACTATGGTACAAAAATGTGAATTTCCGCTTTTTGAAGCAGCTCTGACTTTCTGAGCACCTGTCATGTTTCCTGAGGTTCTACAATGCCCAGACAGTAGAAAAACCCCACAAATGACCCCATTTCGGAAAGTAGACACCCTAAGGTATTCGCTGATGGGCATAGTGAGTTCATAGAACTTTTTATTTTTTGTCACAAGTTAGCGGAAAATGATGATTTTTTTTTGATTTTTTTTTCCGTACAAAGTCTCATATTCCACTAACTTGTGACAAAAAATAAAAACTTCCATGAACTCACTATGCCCATCACGGAATACCTTGGGGTGTCTTATTTCCAAAATGGGGTCACTTGTGGCGTAGTTATACTGCCCTGGCAATTTAGGGGCCCATATGTGTGAGAAGTAGTTTGCAATCAAAATCTGTGAAAAATGACCGGTGAAATCCGAAAGGTGCACTTTGGAATGTGGCTCCCTTTGCCCACCTAGGCTGCAAAAAAGTGTGACACATCTGGTATCGCTGTACTCAGGAGAAGTTGGGGAATGTGTTTTGGGGTGTCATTTTACATATACCCATGCTGGGTGAGAGAAATATCTTGGCAAAAGACAACTTTTCCCATTTTTTTTTATACAAAGTTAGCATTTGACCAAGATATTTATCCCACCCAGCATGGGTATATGTAAAATGACACCCCAAAACACATTCCCCAACTTCTCCTGAGTACGGCGATACCACATGTGTGACACTTTTTTGCAGCCAAGGTGGGCAAAGGGGCACATATTCCAAAGTGCACCTTTCGGATTTCGCAGGCCATTTTTTACACATTTTGATTGCAAACTACTTCTCACACATATGGGCCGCTAAATTGCCAAGGCAGTATAACTACCCCACAAGTGACCCCATTTTGGAAAGAAGACACCCCAAGGTATTCCGTGAGGGGCATGGCGAGTTCCTAGAATTTTTTATTTTTTGTCACAAGTTAGTGGAATATGAGACTTTGTAAGAAAAAAAAAATCAAAAAAAAATCATCATTTTCCGCTAACTTGTGACAGAAAATAAAAAATTCTAGGAACTCGCCATGCCCCTCACGGAATACCTTGGGATGTCTTCTTTCCAAAATGGGGTCACTTGTGGGGTAGTTATACTTCCCTGGCATTCTAGGGGCCCTAATGTGTGGTAAGTCGTTTGAAATCAAAATCTGTAAAAAATGACCTGTGAAATCCGAAAGGTGCTCTTTGGAATGTGTGCCCCTTTGCCCACCTAGGCGGCAAATAAGTGTCACACATCTGGTATCGCCGTACTCAGGAGAAGTTGGGGAATGTGTTTTGGGGTGTCATTTTATATATACCCATGCTGGGTGAGAGAAATATCTTGGCAAAAGACAACTTTTCCCATTTTTTTTATACAAAGTTGGCATTTGACCAAGATATTATCTCACCCAGCATAGGTATATGTAAAATGACACCCCAAAACACATTGCCCAACTTCTCCTCTTCTCCTGAGTACGGCGATACCATGCCATGCCCCATGGACTCAATATGCCCCTCACGGAATACCCTAGGGTGTCTTCTTTCCGAAATGGGGTCACATGTGGGGTATTTATATTGCCCTGGCATTTTAGGGGCCCTAAAGCGTGAGAAGAAGTCTGGAATATAAATGTCTAAAAAATTTTACGCATTTGGATTCCGTGAGGGGTATGGTGAGTTCATGTGAGATTTTATTTTTTGACACAAGTTAGTGGAATATGAGACTTAGTAAGAAAAAAAAAAAAAAAAAAAAAAAAAACAATTTCCGCTAACTTAGGCCAAAAAATAAATAAATGTCTGAATGGAGCCTTACAGGGGGTGATCAATGACAGGGGGTGATCAGAGAGTGTATATGAGGTGATCACCCCCCTGTCATTGATCACCCCCCCTGTAAGGCTCCATTCAGACGTCTGTATGATTTTCTCGGATCCACAGATACATAGATCGGATCCGCAAAACGCATACGGACGTCTGAATGGAGCCTTACAGGGGGGTGATCAATGACAGGGGGGTGATTAATGACAGGGGGGGTGATCAGGGAATCTATAGGGGTGATCACCCCCCTGTCATTGATCACCCCCCTGTAAGGCTCCATTCAGACGTCCGTATGTGTTTTGCGGATCCGATCCATGTATCCGTGGATCCGTAAAAATCATACGGACGTCTGAATGGAGCCTTACAGGGGGTGATCAATGACAAGGGGGTGATCAATGACTCTATATGGGTGATCACCCGCCTGTCATTGATCACCCCCCTGTAAGGCTCCATTCAGACGTCCGTATGTGTTTTGCGGATCCGATCCATGTATCCGTGGATCCGTAAAAATCATACGGACATCTGAATGGAGCCTTACAGGGGGGTGATCAATGACAGGGGGGTGATCAGGGAGTCTATATGGGGTGATCATGGGTGATCAGGGGTTAATAAGTGACGGGGGGGTTTAGTGTAGTGTTTTGTGGTACTTTACACAGCTACCTGTGTCCTCTGGTGGTCGATCCAAACAAAATGGACCACCAGAGGACCAGGTAGCAGGTATATTAGACGCTGTTATCAAAACAGCGTCTAATATACCTGTTAGGGGTTAAAAAAAATCCAGCCGCTGGCAGGCTGGAGATCCACTCGCTTACCTTCCGTTCCTGTGTGCGCGCGCGTTCACAGGAAATCTCGGCTATTGCGAGATGACGCACGCATGCGTCCAGGAGGAGTAAATCAACCACCTTCCGGACGCATCCGTGCGTTAGGCGGTCCGATGGTGGTTAATGAAGTGCTGGAAGGTGGCGGTGCAGAGTCCGAAAGGCATGACCAGGTACTCCAAATGACCATAACGCGTCCGGAAGGCAGTCTTCCATTCGTCCCCAGGGCGGATTCGGACGAGGTTGTAGGCCCCTCGAAGGTCGAGTTTAGTGAAGATCTTCGCTGCCCGGAGTCTCTCGAGGAGTTCTGAAATCAGTGGGAGCGGATACCGTTTTTTTACAGTTATATTGTTAAGCTTTCTGTAGTCTATGCAGGGACGCAGGGAGGAGTCTTTTTTCTCTACAAAGAAAAAGGGAGCTCCCGCGGGGGAGGTAGAGGGCCGGATTAACCCCTTCCTCAGGTCTTCGTCCAGGTACTCTTTCAGAGCCTTGAGTTCAGGCTCTGAGAGGGGGTAGATACTGCCAAAGGGTATTTTGGCCCTGGGCAACAGTTCTATAGGGCAGTCGTAGGGTCGGTGTGGTGGCAACTTGTCTGCGTTTTTCTTGTCGCAGACATCCTGGAACTCACGGTATTGAGGGGGTAGCAGATCCTTGACGGATAGTTTTGAGATGGTGGTGTCTTCGGGTGGAAGGACAGGTTTGTGGGAGCAATTTAGCGAGCAGAACTCGTATGCAGCGGGTTTCCCAGTTCACCATGGGATGCCCAAGATCACCGGGAACTTCGGGGAGGCGATCAGTGAGAAGTGGATCTTTTCACGGTGATCGGGTTCTATGAGGAGTTGTAGTTTGGTGGTCTCGTGAGTGGCCGGCCCCGAGGAGAGTGGGGATCCGTCAACGGTTTCCAGGTCAACGGGGGCTGCCTTGATTGTCAGTGGAATGTTCTTTTCGCGGGCGAAGGTTGGGTCCATGAAGTTGCCTCCCGCCCCCGGGGTCTAACATCTCTGAACAGGGGAGTTGTCGCCCCTCAATGTCGATGAGGATGGGCACGATGAAGTGGGATCCAAGAGCTGCCGTGTTGTTATTTTCAGGGGCTGCTGGCGTGGTTGGAGTCTGTGGTTGCTCCTTTAGTTCCATGACGGCAATAGTCTTTCGGATATTATGAGGACATTTGATGGCAAAATGACCCGGCTCCCCACAGTAGAGGCAGAGGTTTTCGGCCAGCCGTCTCTCCTTCTCAGCTGTGGATAGAGACCTACGTAGAGCGTCGACCTGCATAGGTTCAGTTGCTGACTGGGGGTCGCGCTGGGCGGTGGAAGAGAAGGAGTAAGTGGGTCTGTGGTCCAAGGACCAGAGTCTTTCTTTCTTCCTCTCGGAGAGTCTTTGATCTATCCGGATGCATAACTGAATAAAGTCATCCAGATCGTCTGGGGCCTCAACTCTGGCGAGTTCGTCCTTTATTAATTTGGATAGGCCTCGCCGGAATTGGCTCCTCTGTGCTGCTGGGTTCCAGGTGGTGTCCGTGACCCAACGGCAAAACTGAGCGGTGTATTCTGCGACGGAGTGTCTCCTTTGCCGCAGACTATGTAGTCGCGCTTCGGCTGTCGCACAGCGGTTGGGGTCGTCGAAGACTTGGCTCATGGCGGTGATGAAGTTGTTTAGGTTGTTCAGGAGCTGACTGTTAGTCTCCACGTATGGTGATGCCCAAGCTAATGCTTCATCCGTCAGGAGATTGACCATGAATAGCACCTTCTTTTTCTCGGTGGTGAAGGGGGCCGGGTACATCTGAAAATAGATGCGGCATTGGTTTAGAAACCCCCGATACTGGCGTCTGTTGCTGCCGAATCTTGATGGGAGTGGCATGCGGGTGTCTGCAGCCGCGCCGTGGACGTCCAGGAGTTGCCTCTGTAGTTCAATAATCTCGCTCTGTTGGCTTTGAACTACGCCTTGGAGCTGGGCAAATTTCGCCTGATATGTAGTACCAAATTCTTGAAGTTCGGAGACCTGTTTACGCTGAGTGGCCATTGCTGACTCCATAGTGGGCTGATTATTCTGTAACAGTCCTACAGGCTCACCTGAGTCAGAGGACAGCTGGCTGGAGGTAGGAGTGGAGCCCAGTGGCAAGGACCGCAGGCAGGTAGTAGGTGCAGGAAGTCTGGCAGAGACGTAGTCGGTAGGCAGGCGGTGGGTCAGGGCAGGTGGCAGTAAGCGTGGTCAGACAATCCGGATGGCAACGGTGGTAGCAGTTCAGTAGGTAGGGACAAAGCAGAAGAGTAGTCGGTAGTCAATTCCTGGTCAGCAGTGGATATCCAGTAGTAGCAAGAGCAGCAGATGAGGCTCAGGAGCTCAATCAGCAAACTGGAGTTCAAGTGGCTGGACTTATATAGGGAAGTACCAGGTGTGGGGAATCAAGGGTGATGAGCAAGGCTTGGCAACACTGAGGTTAACTAATAGGGAGGAATGTCCAGAGAGGACGGTAGCCTAGTAAGCAGGGCTACCGCCTGGGATGTGGCTGGTCACAGGTTCAAATCCCGACATAATGATTGATACAAAAAATCTGAGTTAATTATTTTCTGCCATATTTTCTCCTCTTTTGATCATTACATTATCACTCATATATGCATTTCTCGTTTGTTAGCTAACTATCTTTCCTACCTGTCCATAAATGGCCACCTAGACTTCCCGTACTGCATGAAGTATCCAGATAAGCTGCATAGATCATGGGATGTTAGACATCCATTCCTGGTTGTCTGATAGTAGCCATTTCATCTAAACGTTCACAAATCTGTATGGGGTTATTGACAGCACACACCTATATCATTATCTTATAGAATGATGATAGTCAGCCAGAGGTGCATCCCAACACAAGTACCACCCTGGAGAAATTCCCCAGTGAAATCACTCAGGGCATGGACTCTTGTAGGAGTGGTGCTCAAACTGCTAGGATGCATCTGTGGGACCCTCTTTCAGAGATGATGTCCTCCACTTGACTGAGGGGTCTTCAGGAGAGGTGGGAAGTCGAGCTAGGCTATCAGACTGTCAACTCTGTAGCTGCGATGTCATTCTTCCTTCAAAATGGACATGTGCACACCTGCAAGGAAGAATACAACATATAAATCATTTTCAGGCAATTGTGGAGGCAATAGAGGAGAAATATAAAATTTGATGTAAACTAGAAATAAACCAAAACCCTGATAATGATTGATGCAAGAAATTATTTCAACTTCTAGAACAATGGTCTCCAACCTCTGGCTCAGCAAGTGCTGCTGTAGAAATACAACTCCCATCATCCCATAATAGCCAGCAACTGTCAGAACACGTTTGGAGTTGTTTTCCACTCACCAAACATCTCAGGGGAAATTTATCAAGAGCAGGGGGGATGCATTTAATTTATCATGAAGTTCATGCCTGGTTAAAAATTAAGTGCATCCTCTGACAGTCTATGCGCCCTGAATTAATTCTTGGCCAGCTCACAGCTGCCATAGATTTCGGTCACCATTTACAGCAGAAAACTGGCATACATTAAGTAAATCTTCTGGGGCCGATCTCCAAGCCCACCCCTTTCAAAAAATGGAGAGGCTGGCAGTAAAACGCCATTTACAAACATGTCTGACTGAGAACTTACCAGGATCTAAAGAGGGGTCGCAGACGTCACTACAGACACACGGCTGCTTCTCTCTTGCAGACAGAGGGGGTGATACAGCAAAGCTGGGAGACATCTTCCTCCTCCTGCAGCTGGCAACCAGGAATGACAGTTTGTAACAGCAATTGTCATTCATGTTTCTGAGGGGCAGTGCTGATTGGTTGTTCAGATTCTAATCCACCAATCAGCAGCTCTCTGTTCTCTACAGCCTGGGACTGGAGGAGCACACAACAGCCCGAGCCCTGAGTGCAGCACAACTGATGTGTGTGACTGCCAGGTGGACTGCATTTTCTTGATTCAAGGACCAATTATTACCCCCATAGCAAAGTGTTGGTAGGGTTGATGCAAATTACATTTCCCATTAGTGTCCATACTTTTGCTCTTTTACCCCTGGAATACCTCAACTTTTTTGTTTATAGCAAGGTGCATATGGTTAAAGGAAAACTTTTTTTTAATTTCACTATGCCGTAAATAAGCATTATTATTAATCCGTATCTGTTCAGTACTGCGCGACGTATACCCCCTCTTTCCCTCTCTCCCTGCCTGTTCAGTACTGTAAAAGGCCCACAGTATGTAATACAGTGACTCCCAGAGTAATGGAATACCTTGTCCTCGATGTTACAGCTACGGATCCTGTTCCTCTGTGTCCTTCTTGCTTTTTCTTTTTTCTGTTTTTTCCTCCTATTTGGGTACCGTCCAGGGTGGGGAAGATTAGCGATCTAATCGAAACGCGTTGGAGCATTTTTTGGTCCTCCTGGTCCACCGTAGCTACTACCGTGACGTCACGCAGCACTCCGTGCAAGCGTGTACGAGCGGCCTTTTCAAACCACGAGCTGTGCCACCGGCCGGGGCAAGCTCTGCAGGTTAGATTTTATATATATTTTTTAAAAAAACCAACAAAAAATAAATAAATAATCATTAGGGCAAACCTCCCCAAACCCTTCCCCACCCTGGACGGTACCCAAATAGGAGGAAAAAACAGAAAAAAGAAAAAGCAAGAAGGACACAGAGGAACAGGATCCGTAGCTGTAACATCGAGGACAAGGTATTCCATTACTCTGGGAGTCACTGTATTACATACTGTGGGCCTTTTACAGTACTGAACAGGCAGGGAGAGAGGGAAAGAGGGGGTATACGTCGCGCAGTACTGAACAGATACACATTACGCATCATTCATTTGATTTCCAACGGGGGCGATACCGTTGCGGTACCGCTGCGTCAGTCTCATTATAGTGCAAGCACCGGTGTACCACTAGTATTATTATTAATCCCACTAGATGGATTTTATCCTGTTCCTGTTATTTTTCACCTTCCTGACAGAGCCTAGTTTTAAAAATCTGTACATTTGGGATGCTTTAATTATCCAAGCGATTAAGAGACTCTTTTTCTAAATTTTCTAAATTTTTATTTCTCTGCTTTTGTATTTAACTTTTTTTTTTTGCGATATGTTTAATTTAATTCTGTATTTGGGATAAAAAGAAAAAAGAAAAGAAAAAAGAAGAATATTCAGGAGGCTCCTGAGAAATGGAGAGATCTATTGCATGAGTTGGCAACTCTCCTGGGCGTCACGGAAGCATTCTGGCACTTCTCTTACTACAGTCCTCCATGAACCTGTGTGTCGGATCAGATGCAGCTCTGGCACCCAAATGTACACCGAGGGGGCAGTGCCATGTCATGAAAAGGATGTGTGGCTTATTAGAATTGTTCATGGTCTGCAGAAAGGGGCAGTGCATTGTGCCTGTGTATACTATGAAAGGGACATGGCAGACTCCAAGAAATCAAGCACTGATGGCCTAACCTAAGGAAAGGGCATCTGAATTAAAGTTGCAATGAAAACTTGCTCTGCTATATGGCTGCCCAACTGCGGTGCACAGTATATTACACACCAATCAGCCATAACTTTGGAACCACACATCGTAGGTGAACTGAATAACATATATTTAGAGTTGAGCGGACACCTGGATGTTCGGGTTCGGCAGGTTCGGCTGAACTTGAAAAAAAGGTTCGGGTTCGGTACCCAAACTTGACCCGAACTCGACCCCTTTTGGGCACTAAAATGGCTCTAAAATAGTCCTGGAAAGGGCTAGAGGGCCGCAAAAGGCATCAAAATGTGCTTAAGAGCATGGAAAATGTGGATAGGGAAATGACATAAAATAACATAAAATACAGAAAAATGTTAAATAATCTGTATCTAGGAGTAGGAGGTTGAGGAGGCGGTGGATGGGTGGATGTGGCGGTGTAGGTTGACGTGGCGGTGTAGGTGGAAGCGGGGGTGAAGGAGGAATAGGTAGCCCACACTGATTTGTGTTATTTTTTATTTTTAAATTGGGGTATACCCAAAAATATTGGGACATATAACAAAATAAAACTAAGAATAAGTGCAATATAAATGTCTATTCTGCACAAGATCCGGATAAGTCCTGTGGGATCCGTGCCTGGTTCATTTTAATAAACATAAGCTTGTCCACATTGGCTGCGGCCTGTGATAATGCTCTCTGCTGTGCTAAACACACGTTCACACTATACACTGGTTGCAGGTCAGGTCAGCACCTCCAAGGCTGACAAAGATTTTCCACATTTGGGCCATGCTAACCCTGCCTTCTCAGGTGCTGGTGGTGCCACAGCTGCGTTGGCGACCTCTTCCTCCTCCTCTGCCTTCGCCTTGTGCTTCCACTGTGCCCCCGCTGTCAGGTGGGAATGCTATCATCAGCGTGCGCTTGTAGTCGCGCATCTTCCGATCAGTAACAGATGTTTTCACTAAATTTAGTTCCCTGTCAGCAATGCAGAGCAGGGGTTCATTCACGGCAAAATCGGGTTCATGTCACCCAGCAATACAACAGAGGATTTTGAGAGATTTAGTCACTTGTCAGCAATGCAGGGGGGATTCATTACTGGCACATGATTGGGGGGCACTTATTACTGGCACATGATTGAGGGCACTTATTACTGGCACGTTATTGGGGGCATTTGTTACTGGCACATTATTGGTGGGCTCTATAGGGGCATCTACTGAGGCCACAAAGAATGGGTATTTTATATGGGGGCTCTGTACAGTAGCATTTTATACTGGGACACATTATGGTGGGTACTATGGGGAAGGGGGGAGAGGAGTACTATGGAGTCATCTACAGGGGCACTAAGAAGGGGTATTTTATAGTTGCAAATTATGGGGGACACTGAGGGCGTCTACTGGGGCATGATATATGGGGCATTTTATACTGGTACATTATGGGGGGCACTAGGAGGAAGGGGGGAGAGGAGCACTATAGGGGAATTTACTGGGGGCACTATATAGGGGTATTTTATACTGGCACTTTATGGGGGCACTATGGGGACATTAGCTCAACTTGGTGCATTTTAATATTATCTCTACTGGGGGGGCATAATGGTGGGCTTTATTACTCCTCATGTTACGACCCCCTAGTAGCATCACCAGCCTCTCTCTGCTCTGCTATCCCTCTGCCCCTTCTCCAAATCCTTATTGTGAAATCTTTCTCATTAGGGTAAAATACAACATCAGCTCCACCGAGCCCCCGGCCAAAGTGTTGATGTAGTGTCCGAGATCCCCAAGGGCCAAGCCAAGTAATTTCATGGTGGATTATGTTTGTTATACACATATAGCCTACACTGTGCCACACAATATACAGTATACCTCTACACTGTGTAGTCTGTTCTATAAGCACCATTGTTTTGTGGCGGTGGCGGTGGCGGCGATGGCCAGAAAATAATCTGGAAGTGCCCCTCCCAAGACCAGGCTCTGATCCACCACTGGTCTGGATCTCTAACAGGAGTGTACATTTCTTCTAAACTGTAATCCGTATGCTCTGACCTTAAGAAATCAGTGCTCGCTCAGTAACAACTAACAGACATTGCCTGTAGGCTGTAGCCTGGCCCTGTTAGGGAAGCTAGCCAAGTGGTGTAAGGTTAAGGTACTAGTAGAGAGGAGCGACCGCTTAATCCTGATTTAAAGTTAAAGTTACTGCAGGATATGGATTACAGTTTAGCAATGTCAAATGTACACTCCTGTGAGTGGCGGGGAGGGGGATCTGTGGATTACACTGTTATAGGGAGGGGGATCTGTGGATGACACTGTTATATGGAGGGGCATCTGTGGATGACACTGTCATAGGGTGGATCTGTGGATGACACTGTTATAGGGAGGGGGATCTGTGGATGACACTTTTATAGGGAGGGGTGTCTGTGGATGACACTGTTATGGAGGGGTAAATGGGAATGACACTGTCATGGGGTGGATCTGTGGATGACACATATAGCATAGGATGCTATATATACTGTATGTGTCATCCACAGATACCCCTCCCTATAACAGTGTCATCCACAGACCCATCCACCCACCCTCCCTATAAAAGTGTCATCCACAGGCAACTAGGACCTGGTGATTGTTTTTTTTTTTTTAAACCACAATAAGCGGGACTTTTCTTCCCTGTTGCGGTTTTAGGTATTGGGTAAAGTATCGCAGCATTTATAAAATGTATTGTTGTTATAGCTTCCCCCCCCCCTCTACTTTTATCCTGGCCCCTAGTGTGCCCCCCCCCCCCAAAAAAAATCTAGAAACGCCACTGTTAGGAAGCCGAAACTTTAAGTGCATGTCCTTAAACTATTCTGAGGCATCTTCCCTCTGGAAATGGCAGTGGTTCAAATTCGTCCTTTGATACCCGGCTTTGCATCCACCTTCTCTGTGTACAGATTTCATTAAAATAAACCTCCAATGAAAGTTCCATCCAGCCGCCTCCTTTGTGGCTAGGAACATCCAAACAGTTTTGGGTTGTAGAGGAGGTGTCAGTGTATGGAAAGATTTGTTTGAGGGAAAAATTGCATTTCTGTGCATATTGGATTACTGTCCAGCATCTATTAGCAGGCCCAGAATACGAAAAAACTTCTAATCTGTTTCTGACGGTATGGCCATATGAACTCCAAATGTACCTCTCTTTATCCCCTGTTGCAACTTTAGGAAAGGAAGCAGCCACTGACGGAGCTATGCCTTTTATCGTTCTTGCTTTTTGGCCGCTGCAATGCAGGTGCAGATCAGTTTAGGGTCTGCAACTCACCACCTCTCATGAGAAATAATATCTTTTATGGATTTTTGTAGCTGGCAGAATGAGAATGCGCCTGTTGTCCAATTAATTGTCTGTGCTAGTACTCAATGTACTTAGCACCTCTGCAACTGCCCTATCTGCTCCAGTAATCCAAAAGCAGGTTTAACCCAGAATTTCAATGTAGCTATAAACAGTGGTGCTCAGAGACTAGGCTTTGTCCATGCTGACTTCTGTGGTTGCAATCCAAACCCTTCCCAACATTTCTTATCCATTGAAATGACAGCTCTGTTTAACTGCAAATCAAAATGGCTGCCTCCAGAAAATCAATATGGCAGCCTCCATGAAAATTTCAATAGACGGAACACTGAGCGTGTCGTAATGGAACCCTTCAGCATCCATGGATGATGACACCACAAAGGGCCCTTGCTGTTTTTATCCCTGGCAGCAGCCATGATTCTTCATACTTTAATCAGGTGTGTATCCATGCACATCAACAGGTATGGTGCCAATCCACAGGTAAGGGCGTGTTTTTGTTTGTGTGAAACGAAGGTGTCAGTTTATGGAAAGATTTGTTTGATGGAAAAATTGCATTTCTGTGCATTTTAGATTACTGTCCTGCATCTATTAGCAGGCCCAGAATACAAAAAAACCTTCTAATCTGTTTCTGACGGTATGGCCATATGAACTCCAAGAGTACCTCTCTTTATCCGCTGTTGCAACTTAAGGAAAGGAAGCAGCCACTGACGGAGCTATGCCTTTTATCGTTCTTACTTTTTGGCCGCTGCAATGCAGGTGCAGATCAGTTTAGGTTCTGCAACTCACCACCTCTCATGAGATACCATATCTTTTAAAGATTTTTGTAGCTGGCAGAAAGAGAATGTGCCTGTTGTCCAATTCAATTTCTGTGCTAATACTCAATGTACTTAGCACCTCTGCAACTGCCCTATCTGCTCCAGTAATCTAAAAGCAGGTTTAACCCAGAATTTCAATCTAGCTATAAACAGTGGTGCTCAGAGACTAAGCATTGTCCATGCTGACTACTGTGGTTGCAATCTAAACCCTTCCCAACATTTCTTATCCATTGAAATGACAGCTCTGTTTAACTGAAAAATCAAAATGGCTGCCTCCAGAAAATCAATATGGCAGCCTCCATGAAAATTTCAATAGACGGAATACTGAGCGTGTCATAATGGAACCCTTCAGCATCCAGGGATGATGACACCACAAAGGGCCCTTTCTGTTTTTATCCCTGACCGCAGCCATGATTCTTCATACTTTAATCAGGTGTGTATCCATGCACATCAACAGGTATGGTGCCAATCCACAGGTAAGGGAGCGTTTTTGTTTGTGTGAAACGAAGGTGTCAGTTTATGGAAAGATTTGTTTGAGGGGAAAATGGCACTTCTGTGTATATTGGATTACTGTCCAGCATCTATTAGCAGGCCCAGAATACAAAAAAAACTTCTAATCTGTTTCTGACGGTATGGCCATATGAACTCCAAGTGTACCTCTCTTTATCCGTTGTTGCAACTTAAGGAAAGGAAGCAGCCACTGACGGAGCTATGTCTTTTATCGTTCTTGCTTTTTGGCCGCTGCAATGCAGGCGCAGATCAGTTTAGGGTCTGCAACTCAACACCTCTCATGAAATACCATATCTTTTATGGATTTTTGTAGCTGGCAGAATGAGAATGCGCCAGTTGTCCAATTACATTTCTGTGCTATTACTCAATGTACTTAGCACCTCTGCAACTGCCCTATCTGTGCCAGTAATCCAAAAGCAGGTTTAACTAGAATTTCAATGTAGCTATAAACAGTGGTGCTCAGAGACTAGGCTTTGTCCATGCTGACTTCTGTGGTTGAAATCCAAACCCTTCCCAACATTTCTTATCCATTGAAATTACAGCTCTGTTTAACTGCAAATCAAAATGGCTGCCTCCAGAAAATCAATATGGCAGCCTCCATGAAAATTTCAATAGACGGAACACTGAGCGTGTCATAATGGAACCCTTCAGCATCTATGGATGATGACACCACAAAGGGCCCTTGCTGTTTTCATCCCTGACCGCAGCCATGATTCTTCATACTTTAATCAGGTGTGTATCCATGCACATCAACAGGTATGGTGCCAATCCACAGGTAAGGGAGCGTTTTTGTTTGTGTGAAACGAAGGTGTCAGTTTATGGAAAGATTTGTTTGAGGGGAAAATGGCACTTCTGTGTATATTGGATTACTGTCCAGCATCTATTAGCAGGCCCAGAATACAAAAAAAACTTCTAATCTGTTTCTGACGGTATGGCCATATGAACTCCAAGTGTACCTCTCTTTATCCGTTGTTGCAACTTAAGGAAAGGAAGCAGCCACTGACGGAGCTATGTCTTTTATCGTTCTTGCTTTTTGGCCGCTGCAATGCAGGCGCAGATCAGTTTAGGGTCTGCAACTCAACACCTCTCATGAAATACCATATCTTTTATGGATTTTTGTAGCTGGCAGAATGAGAATGCGCCAGTTGTCCAATTACATTTCTGTGCTATTACTCAATGTACTTAGCACCTCTGCAACTGCCCTATCTGTGCCAGTAATCCAAAAGCAGGTTTAACTAGAATTTCAATGTAGCTATAAACAGTGGTGCTCAGAGACTAGGCTTTGTCCATGCTGACTTCTGTGGTTGAAATCCAAACCCTTCCCAACATTTCTTATCCATTGAAATTACAGCTCTGTTTAACTGCAAATCAAAATGGCTGCCTCCAGAAAATCAATATGGCAGCCTCCATGAAAATTTCAATAGACGGAACACTGAGCGTGTCATAATGGAACCCTTCAGCATCTATGGATGATGACACCACAAAGGGCCCTTGCTGTTTTCATCCCTGGCAGCAGCCATGATTCTTCATACTTTAATCAGGTGTGTATCCATGCACATCAACAGGTATGGTGCCATTCCACAGGTAAGGGCGCATTTTTGGTTGTGTGAAACGAAGGTTTCAGTTTATGGAAAGATTTGTTTGAGGGAAAAATGGCATTTCTCTGCATTTTGGATTACTGTCCAGCATCTATTAGCAGGCCTAAAATACAAAAAACCTTCTAATCTGTTTCTGACGGTATGGCCATATGAACTCCAAGAGTACCTCTCTTTATCCGCTTTTGCAAATTGGGGAAATGAAGCATCCACTGACGGAGCTATTCCTTTTATCGTTCTTGGTTTTGGCCGCTGCAATGCAGGTGCAGATCAGTTTAGGGTCTGCAACTCACCACCTCTCATGAGATACCATATCTTTTATGGAGTTTTGTAGCTGGCAGAATGAGAATGTGCCTGTTGTCCAATTCAATTTCTGTGCTAATACTCAATGTACTTAGCACCTCTGCAACTGCCCTATCTGCTCTATTAATCCATAAGCAGGTTTAACCCAGAATTTCAATGTAGCTATAAACAGTGGTGCTCAGAGACTAGGCTTCGTCCATGCTGACTTCTATAGTTGCAATCCAAACCCTTCCCAACATTTCTTATCCGTTGAAATGACATATCTGTTTAACTGAAAATCAATGTGGCAGCCTCCATGAAAATTTTAATAGACGGAACACTGAGCGTGTCATAATGGAAACCTTCAGCATCCATGGATGATGACACCACAAAGGGCCCTTGTTGTTATTCATCCCTGGCAGCAGCCATGATTCTTCATACTTTAACAGCCTCCGGACCGCCTAACGCAGATGTGCAGTCCGGAGGCGGCAGCGCTGCGCAGAGTCACGCATATACGCGTCATCTCGCGAGACGCGAGATGATGCGCTTTGCCGGCCCGCGCATGCGCAGTTTGGGCCGGCATTTCGTCAAGGGGGGTCGCGTCATCAGCTTGCCAGCCAATGATCGCGGTTGGCAAGCTGATGATTTTTTAAAAACCAATCAGAAGCCCCATAGCAGATCATATTAGTAAATATGATCTGTTATATGGCTGCCCTGCTCCTCTGCTGGTCCTTTTCGTCGGTTGGATCCAGCAGAGGAGCAGGCTTCACAGTGAGTACGCCAAACACCACACACTAGCCCCAGATCACCCCTCTGCACCCCAATTAACCCTTTGATCACCCCTTTGATCGCCCCTGTCAATCACCAGTGAAAGGAAAAAAGTGATCAGTGCAAACTGTCACTTTTTTTTTCACTGGTATTGACCGTTATGTTTTAGGATAGTTTAGGCCCCTTGGTTAGGTAGTTTAGGGATCGGTTAGCGCCTAGCCCACCGCACCGCAGTCACTGATTCGCTGATTAGCGTATCGTTAATCAGCATTTGTACTTTTATAGTATCTGGAAGTGATCAAAACTGATCACAGTCAGATCTATAATAGTATTAGTGTCACTTTAGTTCGCCCTCCAACCAAAATGCAGTGTTTGCCCGATCAGGCCTGATCGGTCGCCCACACGTGCGTTCGCCCACACCCGCCCCACCGCAGTGACAAAAAATATATATTTTTTGATCACTGCACATTCACTTTACACGCGCTGCGGCGATAAAAAAAATCAGTTTTGATATTTTTTATCAACCGCAGCGGCCTCCGGTACTTCGCTAGCCTCCCATTTGTAAGACAGGCTTGCTTTTTTTCTTGGGTAGTCTCAGGGAATACCCCTAAATTTAGTTGCCCAAATGTCAAACAGGGGGTATTCTTCTGAAGAGGCCTACAGGCTTCTGACCCAGTCGGATGAGGAGTGGGAACCCTCATCTGATGAATCTAGCGGGTCAGAATACGAACCTGTAGAAAGCAGTGGCTCTCTGACCCAAAGTTCGGACGAGGAGGCTGAGGTCCCTGATAGAACCAGGCGTACCCGTGTCGCTAGACCACAGGTTTCGCAGGATCCGCTTCAAGGGCAGCAGAGTGGGGCTAGCGCTGTCGGATTACGTGGTGAGGCATACACCAGCAGCGCAGCCCTCCCTGGACCTAGTACCAGCACTGCCGTACAACCTGGTGAAGTGGCGAGCACCAGAAGGGCAGTTGAAGCTGGTACGCTGGCACGAGCAGTAGTGACCCCGTCGCAGCCACCGCAAAGACGGGCCCGTAGAGCCCCTAAAATCCCAGAGGTGCTGGCAACTCCTGATTGGCAGTCCCCAACTTTAGCCGCACCTGTAGTTCCCCCTTTCACCGCCCAGTCTGGAGTTCGGGTTGAGACAGCTCAGATCGGTTCGGCCCTGGGATTTTTTGAGCTGTTCTTGACTGCGGAGCTCTTAGACATAGTCGTGGCCGAAACAAACAGGTATGCCACACAATTTATAACCGCCAACCCGGGAATCTATTATGCCCAGCCTTTCCGGTGGAAACCAGTCCAAATTTCTGAAATTAAAACTTTTCTGGGCCTTCTCCTCAACATGGGTCTAACTAAAAAGCATGAATTGCGGTCATATTGGTCCACGAACCCAATTCATCACATGCCCATGTTCTCTGCTGCTATGTCCAGGGCACGTTTTGAGGCCATCCTGCGTTTCCTGCACTTTAGCGACAACACCGCCTCCCGTCCCAGAGGCCACCCAGCTTTTGACCGGCTCCACAAAATACGGCCCCTCATAGACCATTTCAACCAGAAATTTGCAGATTTGTATACCCCAGAGCAAAACATCTGCGTAGACGAGTCCCTAATATATTTTACCGGGCGCCTTGGCTTCAAACAATACATCCCAAGCAAGCGCGCCCGGTATGGGGTCAAATTGTATAAGCCCTGTGAAAGGGCCACAGGCTATACCCACAAATTTCGGATCTATGAGGGAAAAGATCAGACCCTGGAGCCGGTCGGTTGCCCTGACTACCTGGGGAGCAGTGGGAAGACAGTCTGGGACTTTTGGTGTCACCCTTATTCGGCAAGGGGTACCATCTTTATGTGGACAATTTCTACACAAGTGTGGCCCTCTTTAGGCATTTGTTTCTAGAACAGATTGGCGCCTGTGGCACCGCGCGAACTAGTCGCGCGGGCTTCCCCCAATGCTCGTTACCACCCGTCTTGCAAGGGGGCAGAGGGCTGCATTGTGTAACGAAGAACTGCTCGCGGTGAAATGGAGAGACAAGCGTGACGTTTACATGCTTTCCTCCATTCACGCAGACACGACAATACAAATTGAGCGAGCAACCCGTGTCATTGAAAAGCCCCTCTCAGTCCACGACTATAACCTTCACATGGGAGGGGTGGACTTCAATGACCAGATGTTGTCTCCGTATTTAGTTTCCCGCAGAACCAGACGCTGGAATAAGAAGGTGTCTGTATATTTGATTCAATTGGCTCTGTATAATAGTTTTGTTCTCTACAGTAAGGCTGGGAGAACTGGATCCTTCCTCGAATTTCAGGAAGAGATCATCGAGAACCTCCTGTACCCAGGAAGTTCCATGGCCCCATCCACCAGTGTAGTTAGCCGTCTACACGAGCGACATTTCCCCAATGTCGTTCCTGGTACCTCAACCCAACCGTCACCCCGAAAAAGATGTTGTGTCTGTAGCAGGAGTTGAATAAGGCGTGACACCCGCAATTTCTGTCCTGACTGTTCTGACCACCCTGCCCTATGCTTTGGAGAGTGTTTCCGGAAGTACCACACACAGGTACACTATTAGCATAGGGATCACCTCTCACCAGGACAGGCACACAGGGCTATTAGGGCCCATTCACTCACAGCTGCTGCAAACATCTCCTTTCACCTGAGACAAAGTGCAAAACGCACTTCACCACATCTTTGGGCGATTTGCGCTTTGCACATTGACCCATGGGGAAGGAGAGGTTAGTTCTATAAAGGTAAAAAAAAAAAAATCACCAGTAAGCAAAAAGGTTAATGTTTAGTTAAAAAAGTTAAAGTTTATATGTTCTGTTCCAAAGTTAATAAAATTATTGCGTTGCGGCCTGGTTTTTTCATTTTTTTTTTTTTTTATCTTCCGATCGACTAGCTGCAGCACTGATGTGCATTCTGACAGAAGCATTGCGCTGCTGTCCGATTACACGCAAGTCTCTGTATGCGGCGCTGCAAGACGAGATTTCTACTCTGCAGTAAAAGATACGTTTGCCAAGGCATACGAGCTGAGGAGGAGGCGGCGTTCCTATGCTTTGGCAAACACTTTGTATATAAAAAATAAATAAATCCCGGCAATGATTTATTCATCCACATCGATTGATGTGAATGGAGAAATCTGGTTTGCCAGGGCATACGAGCTAAGTGGGTATGGATGTTGGGCGGAGCTCCTATGTCCTGGCAGACGCCTTTGCCCTCCTTTTTTTTTTTTTTGGGCAGAGATTTTTTCATCCACATTGATCGATGCGAATGAAGAAATCTGTGCCGTTCATTTTTTTCTTTCAGCCCAGAGGCTGAACGAAAAAAAAAAATCTCATTACCTGTATGCTCAATATAAGGCCTCCTGCACACGACAGTATTTTTTAACGTCCCGCAAAACGTGGTTCCGTTGTACCGTGATCCGTGCCCGTTTTTTCTTCCGTGGGTCTGCCGTGATTTTTGGAGGATCCACGGACATGAAAAATGAAAAAAAAATCTAAGTCAAGTTTGCCATTGAAATGATAGGAAAAAACGGACACGGATCACGGACACGGATCACGGACGCGGATGACAATCTTGTGTGCATCCGTGATTTTCACGGACCCATTGACTTGAATAGGTCCGTGAACCGTTGGCCGTGAAAAAAATAGGACAGGTCATATTTTTTTCACGGCCAGGAAACACGGATCACGGACACGGCTGCCAAACAGTGCAGTTTCCGATTTTTCCACGGACCCATTGAAAGTCAATGGGACTGCAGAAAAACACGTTAAACGGGACAACGGCCACGGGTGCACACAACGGTCGTGTGCAGGAGGCCTAAGGAGAATAGCAGAAACTCCTAATGCTGGCCATACATGTAATGATTGCGGAGACCCTCAAATGCCAGGGCAGTACAAACACCCCACAACTGACCCCATTTTGGAAAGAAGACACCCCAAGGTATTCGCTGAGGGGCATATTGAGTCCATGAAAGATTTAAATTTTTGTCCTAAGTTAGCGGAAAGTGAGACTTTGTGAGAAAAAAAAAAAAAACAATTTCCGCTAACTTATGCCAAAAAAAAAAAATTCTATGAACTCGCCAGGCCCCTCATTGAATACCTTGGGGTGTCTTCTTTCCAAAGTGGGGTCACATGTGGGGTATTTATACTGCCCTGGATTTTTAAGGGCCCTAAAGCGTGAGAAGAAGTCTGGGATCAAAATGTCTAAAAATGCCCTCCTAAAAGGAATTTGGGCACCTTTGCGCATCTAGGCTGCAAAAAAGTGTCACACATGTGGTATCGTCGTACTCAGGAGAAGCTGGGGAATGTGTTTTGGGGTGTCATTTTACATATACCCATGCTGGGTGAGATAAATATCTTGGTCAAATGCCAACTTTGTATAAAAAAAATGGGAAAAGTTGTCTTTTGCCAAGATATTTCTTTCACCCAGCATGGGTATATATAAAATTACACCCCAAAACACATTTCCCAACTTCTCCTGAGTACGGCGATACCAGATGTGTGACACTTTATTGCAGCCTAGGTGGGCAAAGGGGCACACATTCCAAAGAGCACCTTTCGGATTTCGCAGGCCATTTTTTACACATTTTGATTGCAAAGTACTTCTCACACATATGGGCCCCTAAATTGCCAGGGCAGTATAACTACGCCACAAGTGACCCCATTTTGAAAAGAAGACACCCCAAGGTATTCCGTGAGGGGCATGGCGAGTTCCTAGAATTTTTTATTTTTTGTCGCAAGTTAGTGGAATATGAGACTTTGTAAGGAAAAAAAATAAAATAAAAATCATCATTTTCCGCTAACTTGTGACAAAAAATAAAAAATTCTAGGAACTCGCTATGCCCCTCACGGAATACCTTGGGGTGTCTTCTTTCCAAAATGGGGTCACTTGTGGCGTAGTTATACTGCCCTGGCAATTTAGGGGCCCAAATGTGTGAGAAATACTTTGCAATCAAAATGTGTAAAAAATGGCCCGCGAAATCCGAAAGGTGCACTTTGGAATATATGCCCCTTTGCCCACCTTGGCTGCAAAAAAGTGTCAAACGTGTGGTATCGCCGTACTCAGGAGAAGTTGGGGAATGTGTTTTGGGGTGTCATTTTACATATACCCATGCTGGGTGAGATAAATATCTTGGTCAAATGCCAACTTTGTATAAACAAATGGGAAAAGTTGTCTTTTGCCAAGATATTTCTCTCACCCAGCGTGGGTATATGTAAAATGACACCCCAAAACACATTCCCCAACTTCTCCTGAGTACGGCGATACCAGATGTGTGACACTTTTTTGCAGCCTAGGTGGGCAAAGGGACCCACATTCCAAAGTGCACCTTTCGGATTTCACCGGTCATTTTTTACAGATTTTGATTGCAAAGTACTTCTCACACATATGGGCCCCTAAATTGCCAGGGCAGTATAACTACGCCACAAGTGACCCCATTTTGGAAAGAAGACACCCCAAGGTATTCCGTGAGGGGCATGGCGAGTTCCTAGAATTTTTTATTTTTTGTCGCAAGTTAGTGGAATATGAGACTTTGTAAGAAAAAAATAAAATAAAAAATAAATCATCATTTTCTGCTAACTTGTGACAAAAAATAAAAAGTTCTATGAACTCACTATGCCCATCAGCAAATACCTTAGGGTGTCTACTTTCCGAAATGGGGTCATTTGTGGGGGTTTTCTCCTGTCTGGGCATTGTAGAACCTCAGGAAACATGACAGGTGCTCAGAAAGTCAGAGCTGCTTCAAAAAGCGCAAATTCACATTTTTGTACCATAGTTTGTAAACGCCATAACTTTTACCCAAACCATTTTTTTTTTTGCCCAAACATTTTTTTTTATCAAAGTCATGTAGAACAATAAATTTAGTGAAAAATTTATATATAGATGTGATGTCATTTTTTTGCAAAAAAATCGTTACATTTCGATTAATAACAAAAAAAGTAAAAATGTCAGCAGCAATGAAATACCACCAAATGAAAGCTCTATTAGTGAGAAGAAAAGGAGGTAAAATTCATTTGGGTGGTAAGTTGCATGACCGAGTGATAAACGGTGAAAGTAGTGTAGTGCAGAAGTGTAAAAAGTAGCCTGGTCATTAAGGGGGTTTCAGCTAGCGGGGTTGAAGTGGTTAATACAGTTCCTCATGTTGTGGTGACCCCCAACCATTACATTTTTTTCCTTGCTACGTCATAACTAATTTTGCTACTGTTATGAATTGTAATGTAAATATCTGATATGCAGGATGTATTTTTATTGCTACAAATTGAACCTAATTAAAGCAGAGTAATTCATCACAAAGACAAAATGTTGGGTACCCCTCAAATAAATAAATCAGGTGCTTCAAGTCCCCCCCAAATAAATAAATCAGAAGTGTTCAGGGTCCCCCAAATAAATAAATCAGCGGGGCTTCAGGTCTCCCCCAAATAAATAAATCAGTGGTGCATCAGGTTTCCCCCAAATAAATAAATCAATGGTGCTCAGGGTCCCCCAAATAAATAAATCAGAAGTGCTCAGGGTCCCCAAAATAAATAAATCAGCGGTGCTTCATGTCCCCGCCCCCCCCCCCCCAAATAAAAAAATCAATGGTGCTCAGGGTCCCCCAAATAAATAAATCAGAAGTGCTCAGGGTCCCCCAAATAAATAAATCAGCGGTGCTTCAGGTCTGCTTAAAATTTAAGCAGACCTGAAGCACCGCTGATTTATTTATTTGGGGGACCCTGAGCACTTCTGATTTATTTATTTAAGCCTTAAATAAATAAATCAGAAGTGCTCAGGGTCCCCCAAATAAATAAATCAGCGGTGCTTCATGTCCCCCCCAAATAAATTAAGCCTTGCTCAGCCAAATAATTAAAATAAAATTAGCCAGGCTCAATTAAATCATTGGTGGCAGTGGTGCTCAGCGGCGGTGTCATTAACGAAAAAACTCGGACCTCAGCAGACAGGCCCGACTTACCCGTCCAGACGTCAGGCTCCTTCAAGCACAGGCAGTGATCGGACATCACTTCCTGTGCGTGAGGATAAGGGGCCGCTGCCGTTGTGCGGGCGACCAACAATAGGAAGCCTCAGGCGACCTCCAGGTTGAGAACCACTGATCTAGTGGGTAAAAACAGTGCAGAATGCAACCAAGTTGTCTACACGATTTTTAACAATCTTGAACAACTTTGTTTTTTTTTCCTTCATCATCTCCAAGATAGAGACAGCTTGTGGAAAAACAGAAAGCTTTAGTTCTCCCAGTTGTTAAGCATCTTTTCTGGTACCAGATGGTCTGCACAATATGATGCTGTATCAGCACTTTACAAGGGTTATGAGTCTTTATGTGGTCTGTTAGAGTGCATGTCCTCTGACACTGACTATTCTTCATGTGAAAATGAAGCC
The DNA here is from genome assembly GCF_014858855.1 of Bufo gargarizans. NCBI lineage: Eukaryota > Metazoa > Chordata > Amphibia > Anura > Bufonidae > Bufo > Bufo gargarizans. The sequence goes on from NC_058083.1 coordinate 428,397,432, forward strand.
TGCTCTTTGCTGGACAAGTTTTCTCGGTGGCCTTCTCCTGATGCTGCCAACTCCAGACTGTGTCATTGTGCCATTGGGTGGCCTCCTCATACTGATTCCACCTCCAGACCCTGTCATAGGTCCACTCTGTGGACTTCTCATGCTGTTCTCACCATCCCCACTTCATGAATTGTCCACTATTTTGGCTTTTGGTCTGGCTGGAAAATTGAGACGTACAACGGATCCTGTCTGTGTAGCAGCTGTAAGGTCTGTATGGTCCCATCAGAATTGGCTTATGATTTGGTAGCCAAAAGCAGGAGTGTGTATATAACACAGAAGACATGAAAATATTCCATTCATGTGTCATCTCTGTATTGGATCCACTCCTGTTTTAATTGTCATTAGCAATACTGATGGATTACTGACGAGTGAAGGCAGATGCTCCACAGAAAGAATCAGTTTTTTCCATTTCATCCACCATGACGGCCACTATGAGAGATGACCCTTGACCTCTGTAAGGGCAGGAACACACAGACTTTAAATCTACCCCCCACCCCTCAGTGTTTTCCTGCCCCTATGGGGTTTAACACATGGAGAGAGTCCTCCCTGAGGGGAAGTGAAGAATAAGAAAGTTACTGGTATCTCGCGCTGTCCTCCCGCGGCAGGGGCTAAGGCTGGACAGTGGGAGCAACAAGGACCCTCAAGCCTGTGGTCCTTCCCATATGGCGGGCTTCTTTCCTCTGCTGGAAACAGTCAGCCGCAGCCGGGTGTCGGAACGGGCTGCGCGCGCGAAGTGCGGTGTCTTACGGATTCTATGAAGCCGGCTGGGGGATGGTGCGGCACATGGAGCGTTTGGTTATGCGGGGACCATGCGGCGCATGACGCACTCAGCATGGATCGTGTGTCGCATTGAGCACGCCGAGGCTTCTCTATCCCAGGGGAGATGGATGACGTAAGACGCCGGGAGATTTAAAAAAACAGGGCGCTCATACAGAATCTCTTTCTGCATTTCCGCCGTCATGTCTGCATCGGAAGTTGGAAATTGGTTGACATTTGGTTGTCCTCTTTTGTTTTCAAGGGCACAAGAGACTAGATCAAAAGTAAGGCCTCTAAAGTGCAATGCATGTTCAAAAAGACTACCTGAAAACTCTAAGAAAAAATTATGCAGCTCCTGCATATCTGAAATTCTGAAAGAGTAACAACTAAATATAATTTCAGATGTTTTTTCTGAGATAAAGTCTTTCATTCATGAAGAAATTAAATCTTCCTTAGCCTCTATGTCTACTCCCAGCACTCCTAATCCTCCAGCTGAAAAGCAAAGGCTTTCCGTTCAATCCTCCTCTGACCAAGAGGACATTGTGGAGGGCTCCGCTTCTTCTAGACAAGTTTTGGAGGAGGATCTCCTCTCAGAGGGAGAGATCAGAGAAAACGATAACAAATATTTCTTCTCTTCTGAGGACATGGAAGATCTGTTAAAAGCTGTATGATCCACAATGGGTATTCGCTCAAAAAATATCCACTGTACTCCCTATAAATGAGAATATCAGGGAAATGATTATGGAGGAGTGGCTAGATCCGGAAAAGAGACTAGGTGTCTCTACAGAATTCAGAAATAGACTTGTTTTGATCAGTCAGAATGTAAGGTATTTGATGATATTCCTAAAGTAGATATACAAGTAGCCAAGGTTGTGAAAAGAACAGCATTACCCTTTGAAGATTCCTTCCAGCTAGAGGATCCTATGGATCGCAAAGCTGATGGTTTACTAAAAAGATCTTGGGAATCCGCTATGTTTGGAGTAAAAACTAACATAGCAGCGACTTTGGTTGCTAGAGCTATGTACAGCTGGTTTACAATAAAAAAGTCACCAGTCCGCAGTAATGATATGCAGCAGGTCCGCAAAGTGATGTGGGATCAATCACACTTCAAATGGATAAAATATATGGGTTTCGGACCGCGCTTTTTATTCAGGCCAGTACGCAAACTTAGATCTTTCTTCCTTCTTCCTTTACAGGAGAACCGAGGGCTACAAATATCCTTTAACTGGATATCCTGTAACTATAAAGGTAATAATAGTGTGAGACCGTATGATAAGGTAACCTGCACTGCACAGATTGTACTCACTCGGCGTTTTCAAGAAATAGGCGTAGATATAATCCCTCCGTAATGGATTGTTGAGATTCTCTCATATACCGCTTTCTCGTGCACTACTGCAGGGTCTCCACCCGGTCTTTAATCAGGTATGATCCAGATAATTTCTCCAATAGTTTTTTGTCCGGATTCTGATAGGTTTCTGTAGGTACAAGTGCTTCTACAATAGTGAAGCTCAGTTGATATGTATATAAAAGTTTTTATTTGTCCATACTTACAAGACAATTGTTAAAAAAGTCATATAAAATTCCCAGCGTCGATAATACTGCTGCTGCCCTGCATGAACAACGGCCGTGTGCATTCGGCCTAGCACAGCACGCAGAGCTTTAAGGATGAAGGCTTGATCGGGAGATAAGGCGTCAAAAGCTAAACTATGCTCTATATTTTTAGGAGAATTTGTGTTTGGACCTACTTTAGATAAGATACTAGAGAAAGCAACAGATAAGAAAAAGAGATTCCCAGAGGAGAAAGAAATAAAGAAGAAGCCCTTTCGTCAATTTAAATCTCAACCAAGATTGTATAGGGGAAAGGGGAAATCAAGCTGGTGGAGCTATCCCAAAGGGGGTAGAGGCAGAGGATTTATTCTTAATCCCCAGAATAGACAAGGGAACAAGCAATGGGAGGCAGATTGGGAGGCAGATTGCAGAGTTTTCTTGTTCAGTGGATGTCACGGCCTATGGTGTGCACTGTGACATTTTCCCTTCACTTGCGGTTGTCTCCAGCAACGTGTTGTTTGTGTGCATGTGGTGGCAGTGTCTCGGCCTCCTGGCTGATTCCCAGGACATGGTTGCCACGCATGCCGTTGCTGGCGGTAACAGGTGGAGTGTGATCTTTATGTGTGTATTTCCCTTTAAGTGGTTTCCGTTCCTTGCCTGGTGTAGGAAGGGTTAACTCCCTTCTTAGTGTGTGAACACTGGGTGTGTCTGTGTGTGGGTGTGGCTACTTGGGCTATTTAGCCTCAGTTGAGACCTGAAGCTGAAGGGTACTCCAGCATTGTGGTAAGCTGGAGTCATTCTCCTGGTCTTAAACCCTCAGCCGTGCAATGTTACACGTATGTGGAAGCTGCTTGGCCAGGACAACAGAATTAGGGAGCAGGTCACCTCCTACAGCGTCCCTAACTCTGACTCTGACTCCTAGTTGTATGAGCCAACCCAGATGGTAGGAGGGCTCATACTCAGGAACCTCAGGTCCCTACTATCCCTCAGCAGATCCCTGAGCTAGGAGCTGGGTAAGACAACCTGTTCCTCCTAGACACGAAGGAACAGGAGTCTAAACTGGCCAAAATGCAAGGAAGGGAAACATAAACAGCCTATGGATATGGCAGGTGAGTGAAAGCACTCCCACACCTACCTGCCACAGACACACTGACTGGATCCTGTGCTCACATGCTGATGTCCACACCAAACATAGAAAGGACACAGCACACACACATAAACGCACAGGAACCCAGATCCATAGCTGCAGTAAGATAAGACATCACAAGAACATAAAATAAACAACACGCATAACTTTTGTTTTATGACCACAAGGGTGGCCCTCACTTTATGATCACACTCCACCTGTTACCGCTGGCAACAGCATGCGTGGCAACCATGTCCTGGGAATCATCCAGGAGGCTGAGACACTGCCACCACATGCACACAAACAATACGTTGCCGGGGACAACCGCAAGTGAAGGGAAAATGTCACAGTGCACACCATAGGCCGTGACAGTGGAGCCAGATCACATCAAACCCCTGGGCACTAGACATCATTGCTCAAGGCTACAAGATAGAATTCTCTTCAATGTCTCCAGAAAGATTTCTGATCACTACCCAAAACAGGGGAGTTATAACAAAAATCTACCAAGGGGTTTAGGAATTACTCAGGTCAGGTGTAGTCCAGAAGGTTCCAGATGCAGAGGAGGGGTGAGGTTTTTACTCAAACCTTTTTCTAGTAAAAAAGCCAGACAACCCCTTCCGCACGATAATAAATCTGAAACCTTTAAACAGATTAATTGGATACAGAAGATTCAAGATGGAGTCGATTATCTCAACAATACCGTTAATCCAAAAAAGGGCGTTTATGACATCAATAGACTTGAAGGACGCCTATTACCACGATCCAATCCATCAGGTATCCCAGAAATTCCTAAGATTTGCGGTAAAAGATCAAAAAGGAATCCTTCATCACTTCCAGTATGTAGCCCTCCCATTCGGCATCTCATCGGCACCAAGAATATTCACAAAGTAGTAGTAGAGATGGTTGCATCCTTACGCAATGAAGGAATCATCATTATCCCTTATCTAGACGACTTTTTAATAGTTGGCAGACCAGAAGAAGAAAGTTTGTGGACCACCCAAAAGGTTTTAGACACTCTTTCAGATCTAGGATGGATTGTAAATCTAAAGAAATCTACTCTAACTCCATTTACAAGGATAACATTCCTAGGCGTAGAGTTATATTCCAGATCTCAGAAAACATATCTACCCCGGGACAAAGCAGAAGCCCTCCAAGAGAAGATATCGCACTTTCAGAAGGCTCACAGATGTTCCATCAGGGAGGCTGAGTCTATTTGGAAATCTCTATATTTTGTTATTACACAGGCGCTTAGACTTTTAATCACTGGCGCTGTGGTACCGCCTACACTGCTATTTCACAAACTGACATGTATGTTATACATTGAGGTACTGCGCGCTGCGCTCCCTGTCCACCTTCACTGTTTGTTAGTGCCCAAAAACACAGTATACAGTCGCTCTACAATCTCAGATTGGTAATTACCTGATTCTGAATTCTTGTCTGTTTCAACTATGTATCCGGTGCCTTCTGTTTCAAGACACTCTTAGACTTTTTGATGTAAAATGTTCTGTCTTGCAGTACTTACTGCAAAGACTTTAGCAAGAACGATAACCTATTGATCCAGTTTTCAGGGAAAAATAAAGGAAAGAAGCTTTCTAAATACTCTATAGCCAGGTGGATCAGATCCACTATCATATTGTGCTACTTTCTTCAAAAGAAAGCATGCCTATTGCTTATTAAGGCACACTCTACTAGAGCCACGGCTTCCTTTTGGGCCGAGAAGGGAGGCGTTTCATTGGATCAAATTTGCAAAGTCGCAACTTGGTTCAGTCTTAATACCTTTGTCAGACACTACCGCCTGTGTCTGTCCGATTCTGCAGAATTGCAGTTTGGTCAGACAGTTCTACAGGCAGTATCCCACCCTAACTAATATTTGCTAGTTCTCATAGTGGCCGTCATGGTGGATGAAATGGAAAAAACTAAATTAGTCTTACCGGTAAATCCTTTTCCTTGAATCCACCATGACGGCCCATACAAATCCCCTCCCCACATAAAATAAAAAATATGTATAGATGTGTGTGTGTGTGTGCATATATATATATATATATATATATATATATGAAACTGGGGTATGAAGAAATATCCTAAGAACTCCTATTACAGTTCACACCTACCTTGGTGATTTGTTAAACACTGAGGGGGTGAGGGGTGGGGGTAGATTTAAACTCTCTCTGTGTGTTCCTGCCCCTACAGAGGTCAAGGGTCATCTCTCATAGTGGCTGTCATGGGGGATTCAAGGAAACGGAATTACCGGTATGACTAATTTCGTTTTTTTTGGGTAATTGTTCTTGACTGATCAGAGGAAGGGCAAAATAATCAGTGACGTCAACACAAACTTACTGCTGACCCCCTCTCTACTCTGTTAGGGGCTCTACTTGTATACGCGTTTAATAGAACAGGTTCTGTAGACATCTATGTGGAATCAGCTGACGACGGTGTAAAAGGAGTGCACTTCTTCTTGGCGCTAACATCGACCTGTAAGGCTGAGTTCACACTTGAGTTATTTGGTCAGTTTTGGCCCCTGACTGCCCAAATAATTGAAGTGTGCAGTGATTCTAAGAGCGACGCCTGCCATCTGCATGTCATACTGACTCACAGTATTATTTCCCTACCACAGCAGATTCCCTATGCCTGTTAGGCCTCATGCACACGGCCGTTGGCAAACGGCGAGTAGGCAATCCACGGCCACCGGCATTGTGCACCCCGCATCATGGATGCGGACCCATTCACTTAAATGGGTCCGCAATTTCGGAGATGCTGAACGGAGTCACGGAACGGAACACCGGAAGCACTATGGAGTGCTTCCGTGGTGTTTCTTTCCGTTGGTCCGCACCGCAAATAAATATGACATGTCATATTTTTTAGCGGAGCGGACAGATCACGGACCCATTTAAGTATAATGGGTCTGGCCCACTGCACGGATGTTGCCCGTGCATTGGGGACCGCAATTCATGCGGCCTTACTGCAAGACACAGTGTTCTACACCCTTATAAAGGCTCTCTGCAGCCCAGAAATAGACGTTTTTTAACGTGATTCGCTGCAAATAAATTCAGATCAAAGCACATTTTTATGAAGCATTTGGCGAACCGGCCAAATCGAATTTTTGAAAAATTTGCTCATCTCTAATTTTAACCAAGGCTTGCCGAAACTGGTTTTCTGTCCATTGGTCTGCGGTTGCCAGAAAATTTTGAGCCATGGGGAAAGCACATTGCATTATGAGAGGGAGCTGTAGTGAGCGTCCTTTTGTTATTGTTTGGCATATATGTCCATCAATCAACCCCAACATTAGAAGCTGCTTCCTCATATTGTGTGGATCCCCCGAAGCTAACCCAAAGAGGCATGACGAAATGGTGCAATTTCCTAGTGATCTAGGAATGTGGGGAGAACATATCTCCAAATAATTTTGGGAGTACTTTGTTTCCAAGGGAAGTAAGGTTTGCCAATATGTAAATGCTGACTTAACAAAATAGGTGTATTTTCCAGTGATGGATATTGGCGTTACTGAAGGGGGTGGAGAATGCGCTCTAGGAGAGTTGATGCAGTTCTGAGGAGCTCCTAAAAGACTGCTGCAAAAGCGACCGATAAGCGACAATCCTCCAGCCAAAGCAACCTGGAAAGGACTGTGAGGAATAAAGTTTGGGGAACAAAACTACACCTCATTTGGGTGATTCGGCCCGTTTTTTCAAGAAACCAGAGCTGTTAGAACATACAGTGCCTGAGCGCTGTGAAGCTACCAGACCGGAACAGCCACAGCGGTCACCAGCGCAGACACCAGCACTGCAACAAGCCCGGTCAGTGAGTAAAAGGGCTAGTCCCAATTGATTGTCTGCACCTAAAACAAAAAACTGACTGAGACTCAGCGAGACTCCACAATAATTTACTATACAACTGTGTATAAAGTGCACACTCGATACCGGAAGTGGATTACAGCGGCGCGAACGACCGCCATTAATAGAGGACACCGCTGCATAACAGCATCCCCACAGCGATCCCACATAGTACAAATAACAAATTGCTGTTGCACAGTCTAAGCACCGGGAAGCTATTAAAAACTAATAGAACGGAATCACCGTCGCAAGAACAAACGCAGTTGCTAGCTTGTTTGCTGTAAACCGCAATATAGCAGATACAAGAGTAGCTTCAAAGCCCAGATACAGTGACACACAACACTTATCATCTGTGTTAACCACATTAAAAGCGCTGAGATACAGCAAAGACCCACTTTAATCAACTTCCATTTCGTGGAATTCCTGAAAACATATCTAATAACAACCTATTCTGCTTCTTAAAAGAGTTTATAAAAAACCTAATACCAACTTGCTCAGAAAGAGACACTGAGATCGACAGGGCCCACAGACTACCCAGACCAAAATCCATTCACCCCTCAGTCCCCAGAGATGTAATTGCAAGGATACACTTTTTTACCACCAAAGAAAAAATCCTGCAAGAAATGAGGACACCAACTAGTCTTCCTGATAATTTCAAGGACATTACAGTATTCAATGAACTATCAAAGACTATGATTCAAGCTAGAAGGAATTTCTCACAAATTACCTCTACCTTGAGAGACAACAACATCCCCTACAGATGGGGATTTCTTGTGAAACTCCTCATCCCCAACGAGGGAAAGATGATAGTCATTTCAACACTAGAACAGGGACTTGATCTTATATAAGAATGGAACCTCATCATCTAAACTGATTCTGGAGCCTGTGACATGGACAGAAAAAGAGACGGTCGAAGGAATGGCATAAATCACCCTTCGAAGCATCGCTGATGACATCTTCAAACATCTGGATGGACCACTGAACTCTGCAGCGGTCGATGAGACAACTAGAGAAGACAGGACTTAATATTATTTTTCTTCTTGAAGAAAACCCTGTCCTACCTCAACTAACTGAAACAAAATTCTCCTCACATTCCTCTCTATCCTTCCACCCCTCTCACCAATCCCTAACTCCCTTTTTAATTTATCACTGCCTCCCCAACCAGGTAGCATTCAGCTACACCTCTAAAAAACCTATACTTTACTCTCAGTAACTGTATTGTGTTTTCTCCTTTTAAGTTTGTTTTAATTGTTTAATTTACTTTGCCCAACAGGGCATACCAGCGAGTTTCAACCTCCTCAGCTTCATCTTCAAACAACTTTAACAACTTTACCCTCTCATCTTAAACGGTAAGAGTCTACATACACCACACAAACAGACTTACGACACAGACTTCCATCCATTACATTGCTGACCCTAATTCCTGGATCCGCGGTGTAACGTAGGGAAAGAACATGTCTCACTTAAACGTAAGAGGACTAAACAGTCCACACAAAAGGTCCTTTCTGAAAAAAGAATAACCATCCCGACCTAAAAATCCCAAACTTTTTGCATAAATTTAAAGCAACAAATGAAAAAAAGACTGCAGGCGTCCTAACCGCCATCAAAAACTCAGTTACATTTAAACTACTAGATTCAGTTATTGACGCGAAAGGGAGATACATTATCACTGTTTGCGAACTCACCAACAAAATCCTAACAATAGCCAACTTATATGCACCAAACACAGGGCAAATCAACTTTCTAAAAAAAGTTACCAAACAAATAACTAGAATTAAAAAAGGCACACTAATCATTTGCGGAGACATTAACGCAGTAAACGAAGCACAGATAGACGCGACTAACTACCTTAGAAAATACAGGAACACCATTAAACAATGGCTGCAAGAAGAAGAACTATATGACGTATGGCGATGGTTCCATAATCAAGAAAGAGACTATTCTTACTACTCAGCAAGTAGGAACTCATATTCACATATCGACATGTTTATTACACAGGCTTTAACCCTCCGTGACATTATCTCATGTTTGATAGGCAATATAACCTGTTCGGATCATGCTCCAGTGCCACTAACAATAAAAAAAAAACTATTAACAATTTGGACAGCAGCAAAAGCCTATATCAGAGGCTTACTAATCCAGCAGTCAGCGAAATACAATAAACAAAATAACCTAAATCTAGATCAAACTCTAGATAACATAAAAAATTTGAAAAACAACACTAAATGATCACCTCTCTCAATACAATTGACCCTGAGAGAAGAAAAAATTAAGCTACACGAGCTTTTAGTGGGCCAATTCATCAAACAAGCCAACAAAACAAAAATAAACTATATACAGACTTTAACAAACCTATCAGATTAATGTCCATAAAAGCAAAAGGAATAAGAAAAAAAAATTGAATTCACCACCTAATAATGAACCCACTTCGAGCTACTACCTCTAATCCAATAGAAATCGTTAACGAAATTGCTGAATATTACAAGTCTTTATACAATTTACAGACAGACAAATCATCTACACACCCACCTCTGGAAGAGATAAAAAAATATCTAGATAATTGTACATTACCCCATGTAGACCCTGCCGAAAAAACCAAATTGGCAGATCCCATCACAGAATTAGAGGTCAAACAAACCATAAAAAAAAGTCACCTGGCCCTGACGCATTCACATCTGAATTCTTTAAACTTTTTGAAGAATCGCTGACACCCAATATCACTTCAGCTTTTAATAAAGCATTCATGACAGGAGTCTTTCCAAAAGACTCATTTTTTTCACCTCTTTATCACATTAATTCGGTTTCCATTTTTATATTGAAATATGAAGATTGTATACAATATGTAATATTTATAATTCTTGACTTGCTTACCCATTAATTACTCTCACATTTGTACACTTTTTAAGAGAAAAGACGCTATTAGAAATTATCACATATGAGTACTTTTGTTTCTCAGGTTGGGTACACAAGTAAATGTATTTGCTAGTATGTTGTATGGTTAGCCTGACTTACAAAGTAATTTATACATTTTTACACATTACTATTATAATACATGTTGATTGTGTGGCTTCTTATCTTACTATAATGCATTCATATGTCGTATCCATGTTGAAATTCTGTCCCCCAGGGGTGAGACTACTTGGGTGCGATCATTACTGGCAGACGTGACCGCAGCCGAGCGATATTGTTCAGTGCGTGGTCTCGCGGGACTTTGACACCTTGGTGAGGTTTGGTGTGATGTGTCTCTGGTGATGTAGCGATCACGTGACCGAAGCCGAGCGAGGACGTCCCGTGCACAGTATCGCAAGAGTGATTGCGACTCGACTAGTGACGTAACACTGGGGGTGGGCCATCCGTGGTCATGTGACCGCTATGATGGGGCATGACACCGTTACCTCTGCCTAGCGGGACCCCGCCCTGGAAAAAAGGGAGCCGATCTAGTGGTCTATCCACAGGTGCCCCAGGTTTTTAATCAATTGTTCAATTAATTTCTGGATATATAATGTGAGTGAGTGTTCAAACTGATACGCCCCTTGAGAAAGCGGAGCGAAACGTACGTCGGGGTGCGCTCACAGCTGACCGGAGGTTGGATCCCTGTATTGTGCCATTGCCCAGGTATTTTCTGCTCTATTTTTTCCTTTAGTTGCCTGTTGTCTGTACACCCACTATTGGTTGCCTGCAGGGACCTTGTGTGGACTGCTTACATAAATAGCACTTAGGCATATTGGATAGGCTCTCAGGGCATTATTGGTACACATATATATTTTTTTCTGGCACTACTGTAATGGTTTTTGTGTCGAGTCTATTTTTGATGTTGGAAACTTATACCATGCCGGTCAGCATGCGAGCTACCATTCGCAACACTAACAGTATTGCTGCTTTACATTTTATATTATAGTCCTTTATCATGTGTTCTTGTAATTATTTGTATTTAATTATTTAATAAAGCTTCATATTTTGTGTATGTATGTTTGTCCCTAAGGGATTTCTTTTTGGGTTTCTATATGATGTCATACATCTTACCAACAATTTGTTGGTTTAATAGGTTGTACAAAACAAATGTCAGCCGAAAACATCATAACTCTCCCTAAACCTGGGAAAAATCCAGATTGCCCAGGTAACCTACGCCCCATATCCTTACTAAATGAAGACATAAAAATCTATGCTAAAATACTAGCAGAAAGATTAAAAAACTCCATGCCAAGTCTGATAAATCAAGATCAAATTGGATTTACACCCGGAAGACAGGCACAAGATGGAACTAGAAAGGTCTTCAACTTAATGGTTAAAGCAATAAAAGCACACAGAGCTATGGGGACTGGGTATTGCGGATGTGCTAGCGGCGATCTAGCAGCCCATGTCCCCAGCTCTATGCACAAAATCCCGGTGACAGGTTCACTTTAAGAGATGTAGAATTGTCATCCAGCACCTTACTGAAAGAGGCCTTCCGCTGAGAGGCAAGAATGAAATTATTGGCTCCCCCCCATAACAGAAATTATTTAGGGATCTTAGAAGTTATGGCACATGTTGATGCTTTTCTTGAAGAGCACATCAAGCATTGTGCTAACAAAAGAAAAGGCCACACATCTGATCTTTTTCCTCTACTGTCTATGAAGAACTTATACTAATTTTGGGGTCCAAAGTTCTGTGTAAAATTATGGATGAGTTGAAGAAAGTTTTATTCCATATCTGTAGATTCTACACCTGATGTCACACACTCTGACCAGTTAACCTTCATTGTCCGATATGTGTTACCAACAGGCCCTATTGAAAGTTTTTTTTTAACATTTTTACTAGTATTTGGTCACTCTGGCAAAAAAAATAGCTCGCAAATTTGATATTTCCTACATAAGTATAGAATTAATATCAAAGATTGTCGGGGTCAATCTTATGATAAACATGAGTGGCAAGTACAATGGTGTCCAAACTATAATAAGAGAGCGTTGCTGTTACTCATCATTTATACAATGTGCGGCACACTCTCTTCATCTAGTGGGTAAAAACAGCGCAGAATGCAACCAAGTTGTCTACATGTTTTTTTAACAATTTTGAACAACTTTATGTTTTTTTTCTTCATTATCTCCAAGATGGAGACAGCTTGTGGAAAAACAGAAAGCTTTAGGTCTCCCAGTTGTTAAGCATCTTTCTGGTACCAGATGGTCTGCACAATATGATGCTGTATCAGCACTTTACAAGGGTTATGAGTCTATATGTGGTCTGTTAGAGTGCATGTCCTCTGACACTGACTATTCTTCATGTAAAAATGAAGCCTGCTCTTTGCTGGACAAGTTTTCTGAACTTGATTCTACTATCCTGTTGGTTTTTTGGAACACCATTTTAGAAAAGTTTCAAGCTACAAACCTTTCGCTGCAAGAAGCTCGCTTAAATGTAAACACTGTAGTTGCTTTACTGCAATCTCTTTTAAGTTTTGTACAGAGCTAAAGAGAAAATTTTGACCATTTTGAACAGAAAGCAATTGCGTTATGTGGCCAAAGCAATTATAATGCTGCTCTAAAGCGTTTTTGACCACGTAATCCACGCTATGATGAAGGGCAAGGAGAAAGCAGTGTACTGACACCAAGGGAGAAATTCAAATTTGATGATTTTACCATTGTCATTGATCACTTATAATATAGTGGTTTACAGAAAAGACTGGAGGCTTATAATGATCTCTGCTCCAAGTTTGGATTTTTATCCAATTTGTCTACACTTGCTACTTCTAAAATTCGGGAAGCTGCTGCAAACCTGGTTCAGTCATATCCAGATGACCTAATGCCAGATGTGACTGAAACAGAATTGATTCAATTTTCAAGTTTTCTCTCTACTTCAAAGTCACAAACAATGACATCCTGTGATGAGAAGATACCAGAACTACATATGTTCTTATTTCTTCATTAAACTGGCCCCAGGCAAACCTTTTTCAACAATGAGATAATTCTGAGAATATATTTATGTATGACGGTTTCAAACTGCATAAGTGAGAGATCCTTCTCAAAATTAAAACTGATTAAAAATGAGCTAAGGAGTCAAATGGGATAAGAGAGACTCAATAAATTTTATGCGCATTGAACATGAGCTATTAAGAAGTTTAGACCTATCGGAAATCATCAATGATCTCAGCTACAGAAAGTCTCGAAGGAAAATTCTTTAAAGGAGTCTTTCACGCCGATTCACTGTATTACCCTAACAACAGACTTATGTCCACGGCATCCCCCGGCCTAACGCATCAACATGCGCACGGTAAACTGTGATGCCCCGGCCAGACTGTGGTCATTCAATGCGCACGCGCCGATAAGCATAGGATTACGGACGGGAGGAGGGAGGTTAGAGCAGAGACCAAGGGCGAGCAGACGCGGTGGAGGGGGAGTAGATTCGTATGAAAATGACCCAGGGGCCTGGGCACCGGCCGTTGTAATGCCGCCCCTGGGCACCTTCACAGCCTAATTTGCATATGGATTAAAAGTGTTTTTTGGCAGAACGATGATAGCAAGCAACATACAGTAAGCACAGTTTTAATAGGGGGGGATGCCGTGGACATAAGTCTGTTGTTAGGTTAATACGGTGAATCGGCGTGAAAGATTCCCTTTAACAAGTTTAAGATGTTAACTTACTTTTACACAGACCGATCATTAGGCCTAGTTCATATTTCAGTCTTTTGGTCTGTGATTCCTATTGGTAACTATGAGCCAAAACCAGATGTGAGTCACAAAATAGGTGCTAATATTGAAATTGTACCGTGTCTCTGTGTAGGCCTCACTTAAGGTTTTGGCTCACATTCACTGATGGAAATCAATGACTAAATCACAGAAGTGTAAACTAGACCTAAGGCAAATTACCAGGGAAAAAACTAGTAGAAAAAATGGTTCCCAATAATTGCCTTGTTAAAAGCTGCCAGCAATAATATGCTAAACAATATTGTTCATTTGTTAATGGTGTTTTTCCAAAATTAAATATTTTTATTCCAAAAGTTACGATCGAGTGATCACTCGTCCCCGTACAGCAGAGGTGATTGCTTTATGTTAGAGGACCTCTCCTCTCTCCTGACATGCCTGTTTTAAAAGCTTCATGTATTCCCCATGTAATAACAATTCTGGAGCATCTATTCTTATGACTCTAGGTTCCTTTATTATTTCTACTAGAAGTTATGAATGAATTGCTAGCAGTCTGCAGTAATGGTACAGAGGGGTGGAAACCAGTTGGGTGTGTGTACCTGCACAGACTGACTCTATCCAATCAGTGCTGCCATTTTCAGACTGTGCAGGTACGCCCCCCCCCCCCCCCCCCAACTTGTTACCTCCCCTCTGTACCCTTACTACAAATTGCTAGCAATTCATTCATAACTTCTAGTAGAAATAATAAAGGAACGCCATAACATAGAGCCATAAGAATAGATGCTCCAGAATTGTTATTACATGGGGAATGCATGAAGCTATTAAAACGAGCCTGTCAGTAGCGGGGAGAGGTCCTCTTGCACATTCATCTCTGCTGATCAAGTAGTTATTGGGAACTTTTGGTTTGTCTATGATTGCATAAAACATCCTTCCCTATAAAAGGAACTTTAGTGTAAACAAAGGCAAGGCTTTGGTCTATTGAGAAATGTTTGCATGTGGACATACATTGCAATTTTCAGAGCTGCTAATGACTGTGAAGTGAACAACCTTATATTTCAGTTTTATTAACCAGTTAAAGAAGTACTCCGTACTATTTTTGGCCTATATAGTGCAGAATAGTCTATTATAAAAAAAAAGAACCTGCCACCAAATAGTAAAGTTCAAATCGGCTGTATGTTGTACAGTAGAAGGATTGATATAAAATATCAAAAGATATAGAATAAAACTTGGCTTTCTTTAACTCAAATAACAGAATAAAGTGGTTTGAAAAGGCAGAAAATGTTCAAAACCCCATATGCTGTTGCACATTTCTAACTGGGGGACCAAATCCTGCACATGTGGTGTGTTGCTAACAGCAGTCCCCAGCAAAAATGCATACAATGGAGGATGTCCTCCACATAATTTAATTTAATAAAAAGGAAAATTGTATGAATTTATTAATAACGTAAGATAAACACATTTTTTATTAGCACATACACTCGTCCTTTACAACATTATCATAAAATGGCGAAGCTTTTCTGGAATTTCAAGAACATCCATGGTTTGCAACGTAAACTTCCTGGACTGTCAAGAGGACCTGCAACAGACGAAATAGAAAAAATTATAAATATATAAATACACTTTTCCAATAAAAGGTGCAGGATAACGTATACATTCTGAACATGACCACATTAACACAAGCTCATTACTTAGAGACTGTTATTATCTATATTACTTACAATGCTGTACAGTTAATATAAACCATGATATATTGTTCATTTACACATTAAAAACAACACCCTGCAATACATCATTGCAGGTAATGCCTTCTCAGTAGATGTTGAAGCGCAGCCATATTCAGTGGGCGGGACCATGGGAGCACACATGAGCCATCTTTCTTTCATCTTGTGTTCAAGCACTACCACTACTAAAGGATTTGACCCTGAGTGAGGCGGCTTCTTCACACGGATGTATTTGCCATCCATTGCCCCAATGGACTTCACATGTTTGACGAACAATTCTAGAAATATTCTGAGAAAAAAGCCTTTATACTGTTCAGCATTGCGCCTTTCATCTTCCAGTTGCATTAGCACGTCTAGACTCGGACTGGCCCACTGGGGAGCCGAAGAAATTCTTGGTGGGCCCCTGGGATTTACAGTTCATGATCAGTGCAGCAGGCAGCTCCAGCGCCGCTGCCTGCCACTTCAATAAGCACTCACACTTGTTGTAACCTTAGAAAGTGGCGAGATGACTGATTGATGATGATCACCTCGCCACTTCACTTGCCATGCTAGCTATGCATGCCGGTGTGTCTCCGTCTGTGCATTCCGTTAAAAACAGAACCTATAGCGGAATGCCAGAACGCAAGTGTGAACCTGCCCTTGAAAGGTTTCTATCACCACAATTATCCCTATTAAACTGGCTGACATTATCCATGTGCAAATGTGAGTGGAATCTAACTCTGCTATTCTTTTTTTTTTTTTATGTATGCCCCTGTTACTATGCAATTTTTACTTTTATGATATGCAAATCAGCCTCTAGGAGTAGGGCGGCGTTGCTCCTGCATCTAGAGGCTCCGTTCTCCCACCTCATTCCACGCCCTGGCAGAGGGACAGAGCCAGGCCAGATTTCGTCTCCTCCTGCCGACCCACCCCTTCACTATGCCTGTGCCAAATACTGAATGGCATAGCGCAGTCACAAGATTTCCCTAGCACACAGGGCCGGCAGGAGCAGACAAACACAGGCCTGACCCTGTCAATCAACACTGAAAAGTACTGATCCAAAAAACCCATAAAACTATATAAATGTGGGATCACTGTAATCGTACTGACCCAGAGAATGAAGGCAACATGCCAGTTTAATTTTATGGGGACCGTCGTAAAAACAAAACCCATAGAGGACCTCCAGTTCCGGCGCGCACATGTAAGGACAGGAGAGTAATCGGCTCCGTGCTCCCCAGCATGAATACCAGAGATCCGGCACATCCAGGGGCCCCTGACCCCACTCAAAATTACCCTGAACGATCAGGGAATCCTTTATGGATAAGTTCCTGACGAAGTCTTAAATCTCACAACCAGCACTCCCGCTGAGCAAGGAGGAAAAAATGCAGTGCAGCAAGATGGCGAACGCGATGGAGCGCACCAACAGACTCACAAAATCAGCCTCACAACCTCCTCAACACCCTACAGAGCAGGCTACTACCAACACAAGGGAGGATGATGATACTCTGTCTCCTAATCTAGATTTTCCTGTCTCCTGCAAGGCCATGGCGATCGAGGTGGCCCGGCTCCTGGCACCGGACATAAAAGCTACCTTGGAATCGACAATCTCCACAGTGCTCCACCAGCTCCAAACTGAAGAACACCAGCAGGCCTCACAGATCACTGAAGCAAAGGATCACGCTAGCGGAGGAAGATTTGGAAAAGACACATGGGTTCGGATGCAGCTTACATGAGCTCTGAAAAGAGTGTGTCTTTAATTAGCCATAACTTGCCTAAAAAGGATTTATTGCACCTAAAAATCACAGATCCTGACACAGGACACTTCCTGGATTAGCAGGGTATCTTTATTTCTGAATTCAGTGTCGGTGAAGAATTGCGGCCTACAACAGCCTGTCAGACACCGGACTTTATTTGTGAGCCCACCCGGGCGACAGGAGCCGTCCCCTCGGCTTGCATGCCGTCCCACCGCCGATTGGAACAAGGATCCTGGATCTACATCTGGATTTCTGAGGAGCAGAGATAACAATCCGGCTCCCCTGCAAACAGCGGTGCATCTCACTACGGGCCCAGTGGTGCTTAGGACCGGCGAAAATAGATCCGGCCGAGAACTGCAGCGGACCTATAAAGATTCCACCTCCAGGATCCCAGCACTGATTCAAGCCTGAGTGCGGCCAAGGTAGCGGTGAGTGCCCGAGAATTTTACCTCTGTGATCGGCAGTAAAATCGGGGGTCACTGTGGGACTATTACTTGCTCCCTCAGACGCTCCCCTGCACTGAGCGGACGGGTCCCGGCAGCAGCCCTGACAGGAGGATTCATCCGCCGGCCCTGCACAGGCGGGGGATTTGAACTTACAGTGCCCAGCCACGATCCCAGTCACGTTCTTAGCAGCACTGTCCCTTCTGTAATAAGCGCACAGGCGACAATAGCAGCGCTGTCATAAGGTAGCAAGTCTGCCTGAATAAAAGCTGATTGAGGAGAACAATAAAATAAAGACTGCTGGCTGTGAACTGTATTTAATTAAAGGCACAGTGACACAATTTTCACACAGTGTATTACTGAGATCTGCGATAAAAGGTTAAACTGGGATGAATTAGTAGGTGCAGAGACCTGCCTAATACCCATAATATTGATCAGATCAATACCATTCTGAATATAAACTGCAGGCTGCTATCACCTAAAACTAAGGCATATTGCTACGATAGTGAAAATATACATGCACGGTCCGTAGTACTTAAATGCAGGCCGCCGCTACACAAAACTAGGACACATATGCTATGATAGAGAATATGTTCCCTCATTAGCTTGATATGAAGAAGCTACTCCCATAAAGTGATATTGACATAACCCATTGTCTCTGCATCAATCATCTCCAAACATTAGTGACAATTTGAATCAATACCTAACGTGTGCAATTAGGACAAGATATGAAGAAAGTTAAAAGCCAAACCGAAGTAGGCAGACCTAGCAAGACCACAGGTAGAGTGCCAGACGTCAAGCTATCTAGAGAAAATTTTACCTCTCCTATGAGGAACAATACTACCATGAAACACAAAAGTAAACACGAAGCTGCGCAAGCGGTGTCATCTGGGTCAGATAGCGAGGAGGAATCACAAGGTCAAGAACAAGAAGAACTCTCAAGTCTTAAAAAGTACATTAAGTCCCTCCCAACTGCCAGTGCAATTAGAGACATGTTTCACGAGCTAACGAATACACTGAAGTCAGAGATCTCTGAAATCAAGACTAATTTGAGCCAGTTACACTCAAGAGTAAGCTCCATGGAAGAGTCTTCAGAAATGGCAACCCAACAAACCTCACAGATGGAGAACCAAATTAAGTCACAACAGAAAAAACATCTATGAGTTAACCATGCACATTGATGATTTAGAAAACAGATCCAGGCGGAATAACCTTAGAATAAGAGGCCTGGCCAAAACTGTTGAAGACAAGGATCTGAGTGAGACACTAACAACAATATTTTGTGAATTATTGGGCAAAGAAGAGAACCAAGACTTAGGTCTAGAAAGAGTACATAGGGTTTTCAAACCTAGAAATGCACCCAAGGATGCGCCCAGAGATGTGCTATGCTATATATTGAGCTTCCGTACTAAAGAAGAAATACTGCGTAAAGCCAGGTTAGCCAAGAAAATTGAGTATGAGAGTAAAGAGATTTCAATATTCCAAGATGTATCAAAACTAACATTGGGAAAAAGAAGAGCTCTCCAACCACTCACCAAAGCGTTAAGAGACAATGGGATTAGATACAGGTGGCTGTATCCGTTCGGTGTCCTAATCACACATAACAGTCGTCCATTTACAATTAGAACCCCAGATGAACTTTACTCGGTGCTTCCGAAATTGAACATTGGTACTATAGAAGTCCCAGATTGGACAGCTGAAGAAAATGCAGACGACACCTCAACTCTTCCAGTGACTGGTAGATGGGAAAAATTCGAAACACCCAGACAGAGGAGAAGAGACACACCCGACGTCAATCACTATAGAATCCCAAGAAAGACTTGGAGAAGCTTCACCCCGGGCTGAAGTTACCCGATATCCTTTTATATATATAATAAGTTATAGTTGAAATAATTGTCAGGCTCATGACGCCTGTCCAAGGTCTAATATATGACGAGCTTTGGGCAGGGGAACTAGGCTGTTTAGCTGCGTTCCCCCTTCCAATCAAAACAGACCTACAATATGCTTATTCTCTATCACTTTATGTTTCTTTGTAATTTGAGCCCAGTTGTAGGGCAAAGTTAATCAGTGAGTACTATTCACACTATTTATCCCCCCCACCTTAGTGGTGCCCTCCTGGCACCATAAACTCTGATTTACCGGGAATCCCCTGGGTTCCCCTGTAACTCAGATGCTAAATAGATTTAATACTTATCTCAGTACCAGACTCTACGAGGTGTACTGAGAAATCTGTTCTTTAATTGTTCTTTTGGTTTATTTTCTGTTACTATCTTTTTCTGTTTAAAGGTACCAGTCACAACTCACTACTCTCAGTCATCGTACTTATAATAATTTTAAAGGATGGTAGGATTCACATGTGCTACACTTAACACTAATGGAATGAATATTCCATCTAAAAGAAATCAGTTATTGAAAATTTTTCAAAAAAGTAAAGCAGATATACTTTTTCTGCAGGAAACTCATTTTAAAAAATTGTATACACCGATCACTAAAAACAAGTATTTTACCCAATGGTTCAATGCCTGCACTCCCCTACAAAAAAAGAAAAGGAGTCTCTATAGTTATGAGCAAAAACTTACAATTCAGACATAAGGATACTCTCACTGACCCTGAAGGAAGGTATATTTTTGTTAAAGGGTATGTAAATAATATATTACATACATTTGTAAACATATACACCCCCAATGAGAAACAGGTCGATTTCATTAAATTTGTTTTTGCAAAACTAGATTCCTTTCGTGAGGGATCCCTGATTGTTGGTGGAGACCTAAACGTGGTTTTGGAACCTACTTTCGATTCCTCAAGAGGTAAATTGGCTATTTCAGCTGCAAAAATCAAAACAATCAAAAAGATCCTACAACAACACCAACTAGTTGATGTGTGGAGGGCTCTACATCCCACAGATAGGGACTACTCTTTCTATTCAACAGTCCACAAAACTTATACCAGAATAGACTATTTTTTCATAAGTCAAAGAGATATAGATATGATCAAAAAAGCTGATTACGAACCGATAACCCTTTCAGATCATGCCCCGCTATACGTTACACTCCAATCACTGCCCTTAGATAAGACCAGAGGCACTTGGAAATTAAACGAAAGTCTAATAGCGAAACAGGACAACGTGTCAGTACTTAATACCCACCTGAAAAACTTCTTCACAGACAACATCTCTGAAGGTAACTGTAACCCCACAATTTGGGAAACGCACAAAGCGGTTATAAGAGGTTATCTGATCCAAATGGGAGCTAGAGAAAAAAGGAAGCGCACCAAAGAACTGGACAATATAATGAATGAAATAAAAAAATTAGAACTAATACACAAAAACACGTTAGACACAACTCTAGAACAAAAGTTAGCAAAGTTGAGGAGAGATCTAAAGGAGTTGCTGGATCAAGATAACCAAAAATTTATTTTCCTATCTAGATTCAAACACTATCTACACGACAACAAATGCGGTAAAGCATTAGCGAATTTGGTACGAAAAGAAAGATCCAAAACCAACATATCCAAAATAAAGATGCAAAATAATGAACATACATCAGACTCCAAAAAGATTGCGGATACCTTTAAGGAATACTATGGACAATTATATAATCTAAAAAAAGACAGGCAGTCCCAAGATAACACAAAGCAAGCCATAAATAGTTATTTAAATGATTTTAACCCACCTCGATTAAATGAAGATACCAGACAAAAACTTGAATCACCCTTTACAATTGATGAGATTAAAAATGCGATTAACTCCATTAAAAACGGCAAAAGCCCTGGCCCTGATGGCTTCTCCGCTATTTACTATAATTTAATGAGATTTCCAAGGTCTGCCCGCTCAGGAACGAATCATTATTAGCTCACATTACGGTCATTCCTAAAGAAGGCAAAGATGAATCAGACTGTAGCAACTATAGACCGATTTCGTTATTAAATAACGACATCAAGATTTACGCTAAAGTTCTTGCGAATAGGCTACAAGGACTATTGACTACACTGATTGACAATGATCAGGTTGGTTTTGTTCCTGGGCGGGAAGCCAAAGACAATACAATTAAAATATTACATATAATACAATTAGCAAAAATTAAAAAAATTCCTTTAGTTCTGTTGGCGTCTGATGCAGAAAAGGCGTTTGACAGACTAGACTGGAAAAGACACATGGCCAGATCCAAGAAGTACTCGGCTTGAACCAGGTGCTAATAGAAAAGGTGGATGACCTGGAGAATCGCTCCAGAAGAAGCAACCTCAGAATCGTAGGGTTGCCAGAATTGGTCTCCTCTAACGAATTGCCACAGATTTGCGCAACAGACATACCACAGGCCCTGGGATTGCAAGGCGATTTCATAGTGGAACGTGCCCATAGACTGGGACCCCAGAGATATTCTGAACAAGAATTGGGATCGCCTAGACCGAGGTCAGTCATTGTCCAATATCTGAATTATGCCATATTAAAGAAGCGATTTTAAACAAGTACAGGCGAAGTACCCATCCCCTAACAGTGAGGGGTCACAAGTTGTTGCTGTTCCGCAACTATTCGGCTGATGTCACCAGGCGCATGAGAGCATTCTCATCTAATTGCTCCTTACTAGTAAGAAAGAAAACCAAGTTTGCTCTTCTCTACAACGCTGCGAGTTTATCGCCCAAACGAAAGTATAGAAACTTTTTCAACCCCTAAGGAAGCATCGGAGATCCCAGAAGTGGAGAATGACATCTTCACATCTCAGCCCAACTCTTCGCAGTTGCACCCATTCTCAGGCAGAGGAAGAAAAGAGAAGATGCCGGGACACCACGGATCTTCGAGACCACCCAATGGAGCTGACAAGTCTGCAAATGGACAGTTCCCGAGCCAAGGATCTGACTGGGACTGACAGAAGACTCCATTTAAGATGGGACACGTGAGAATTACAGGGGTCATTTGTTAAAACTCCATGCTCTAAATGGTGTGACAGGGCGGTTATGTGGCCGCTATTTTCGCATGGGGAGATCTGTTTTATAGTAGGTGGGAGGCCACAGCTTTCGGTGGTTCACTGTATGATCGCTTACGGTTATAGTGGGGAGGTTGCGTTCTCTTATTTCACCAGAGAGGGCAAGGGCATGACGGGGTTAAATGTTTCATTGTTTGAATTTGGAGATGGTTGGTGCCAACGGCCATACCCAACAATGTGCGAAAAAAGAGACGTCCAGAAATGGGTTATTTACGTTATGTATAGATATATGGGGTGTTCTGTTTATTGGGGAGGGGTGGGCGGGAAGGGAAATGTGATTTTATTCCACTTTGGGGTAGCTGAACTACGCATGGGTTCTCAGGGACCGGGCCCTTTTCCTTGGGGTGAGTTTCTTGCGGAGATCTAGGCAGCGGACATAACATGAGAATAGCCACTTGGAATGTGAAGGGGCTGCGTTCCCAGTTCAAACGCATGTCGATAGTGAAACATCTCAAAAAACTTAAAGGGAATCTGTCACCTATTGTGACTATATAAAACCGTTTACATAGCAATGTGCAATAAAGTACCTTCTTACCTACATGTGTCTTCTTTCTTTTATTCAACTTTTCATTGTTATAAAAAAGCGATTTGTCTTATATGCAAATGAGGTTCCAAGGTGCCCAGAGGGGCATTATTACTCTGCTCTAGTGCCCAGTTACGCCCCCCTGCAGTGCCCAGCCGGCCTTTCTTCCAAGCCCAGCACGCCTCCTAATAAATGCCCTCCCACATACTTGCCGAACGGCGCCACCCGCTCCCCACTATGTCAGTTATTTTATTCATTGCACCAGACCTCCCTTCCTCCTCTCTTGTCCTCCGAAATCCCGCGCAGGCGCAGTATCGGTGAGTGCCTGCGCCTGCACAATTCTCCTGTTCCAGAGGGCAACAGCCTAAATAGTGTCACTGGGCTCGGCGCATGCCCAGTGACATGGTGCTATTCAAAACAATTGGAAAGCTATTTACAGCGACCCCCAGGCGAAAGTCTAATCCCCAGGCTTTTTATCAGACAAAATAGATCTTAGGAAAGGAACCAGACAGGGGTGTCCTTTATCCCCCTTGCTATTTAACATAGCCCTAGAACCCCTGAATCAAATCTTTCTTACTACAGACCAGGGTATGTGATGGGATCAAGGTAGGCAGAACGGAGATCAAACTAACATGCTTTGCCGATGATCTACTTTTATATCTACAGTCTCCAGAAAAACATTTAAAACGGGTCTTGGACATATTGGAACACTATGGAAAGGTGACTGGATCCAAGATAAATGTATCAAAGAGACAGATACTGTTCCTCCACCCTGTGCGGCCAGATACTAGTCACCATTATGAGGTAGAAGTGAGGCACAACTATATTACGTACTTGGGGATAAAGATTGGACGGACCCCACAATCCCTTTACTCTCTAAATTATCCCCCTCTCATCCAAAAAATAGAAAAATGGAAAGACTTATTACCCCTATCCCTTAATGCGAGAGCTCATCTCATAAAAATGGTCAGTTTCGTGAGGTTCCTATACTCCCTGCAAAAATCCCATTGTTATTAAAACATTCCGACATTAAAAGAATGCAATCTGCATTTACAACTTTTCTTTGGAAAAAGAAAAGACCCCTCATATCTTATGAAAAGCTGACATTACTAAGATGAGAGGGGGGCCTTTAACTACCAAATACACGCCACTAAAATTTAGCAGCCCTATTTAGACATGTTAAAGACTGGGTATGGGGCACATCGTATAAATCAGCTAGAACAAGAACTAGTGACCCCATGGGATTTTAAGGCAATACTACACACCAGATTTAAAGATATCCCATCCCACATTTAAAAAAAATCTGTATTACTAAGGGACACGATTTTGGCCTGGAAGGCAACGAGGAAAATATACAGACGTGGACAAAATTGTTGGTACCCTTTGGTCAATGAAAGAAAAAGTCACAATGGTCACAGAAATAACTTTAATCTGACAAAAGTAATAATAAATTAAAATTCTATAAATGTTAACCAATGAAAGTCAGACATTGTTTTTCAACCATGCTTCAACAGAATTATGTAAAAAAATAAACTCATGAAACAGGCATGGACAAAAATGATGGTACCCCTAACTTAATATTTTGTTGCGCAACCTTTTGAGGCAATCACTGCAATCAAACGCTTCCTGTAACTGTCAATGAGACATCTGCACCTCTCAGCAGGTATTTTGGCCCACTCCTCATGAGCAAACTGCTCCAGTTGTGTCCGGTTTGAAGGGTGCCTTTTCCAGACTGCATGTTTCAGCTCCTTCCAAAGATGCTCAATAGGATTGAGGTCAGGGCTCATAGAAGGCCACTTTAGAATAGTCCAATTTTTTCCTCTTAGCCATTCTTGGGTGTTTTTAGCGGTGTGTTTTGGGTCATTGTCCTGTTGCAAGACCCATGACCTGCGACTGAGACCAAGCTTTCTGACACTGGCTAGTACATTTCTCTCTAGAATTCCTTGATAGTCTTGAGATTTCATTGTACCCTGCACAGATTCAAGACACCCTGTGCCAGACGCAGCAAAGCAGCCCCAGAACATAACAGAGCCTCCTCCATGTTTCACAGTAGGGACAGTGTTCTTTTCTTGATATGCTTCATTTTTTCGTCTGTGAACATACAGCTGATGTGCCTTGGCAAAAACTTCGATTTTTGTCTCATCTGTCCACAGGACATTCTCCCAGAAGCTTTGTGGCTTGTCAACATGTAGTTTGGCATATTCCAGTCTTGCTTTTTTATGATTCGTTTTCAACAATGGTGTCCTCCTTGGTCGTCTCCCATGTAGTCCACTTTGGCTCAAACAACGACGGATGGTGCGATCTGACACTGATGTTCCTTGAGCATGAAGTTCACCTTGAATCTCTTTAGAAGTCTTTCTAGGCTCTTTTGTTACCATTCGGATTATCCGTCTCTTAGATTTGTCATCAATTTTCCTCCTGCGGCCACGTCCAGGGAGGTTGGCTACAGTCCCATGGATCTTAAACTTATGAATAATATGTGCAACTGTACTCACAGGAACATCTAGTTGCTTGGAGATGGTCTTATAGCCTTTACCTTTAACATGCTTGTCTATAATTTTCTTTCTGATCTCTTGAGACAGCTCTTTCCTTTGCTTCCTCTGGTCCATGTCGAGTGTGGTACACACCATATCACCAAACAACACAGTGATTACCTGGAGCCATATATATAGGCCCAATGGCTGATTACAAGGTTGTAGACACCTGTGATGCTAATTAGTGGACACACCTTGAATTAACATGTCCCTTTGGTCACATTATGTTCTGTGTTTTCTAGGGGTACCATCATTTTTGTCCATGCCTGTTTCATGAGTTTATTTTTTTACATAATTCTGTTGAAGCATGGTTGAAAAACAATGTCTGACTTTCATTGGTTAACATTTATAGAATTTTAATTTATTATTACTTTTGTCAGATTAAAGTTATTTCTGTGACCATTGTGACTTTTTCTTTCATTGACCAAAGGGTACCAACAATTTTGTCCACGTCTGTATAAACTCACGATTTATCTCTCCCCCTACATGCCCTTATGGTCACTGCCATCTTTCCCACAGGGGAGGGAAAATAAAATGTATACTACTTGGAAACAAAGAGGCATCACAACTCTACAGGATATTCTAGATAGCACAAAACAGAACTTAATATCCAGGGAAGACTTCCGCACAAAGTATGGGGTCACCTCGTCTCATTTCCTTCCTTTTTACCAGGTACTCTCCTACTGCAAGGCACAGGCGGAGAAGCTGGGAGATCCAGACAGACTGGCTTGGTTTGGAGCCTTACTAGGCCTAAACAAGTCCATACTCCCTTTATCACACTTGTACCGCAAGCTCCATGGTACACAAAATTTGGGACTTGCTGCAAAAACTTTTTCTACCTGGGAAAGGGAATTAAATATACCGCACCTGACACATTCGTAAAGCTATATATAACGAACAATGGAGGGAAACCAAACTGAGAATTATGCATAAGTCTACCTATGCTTATGACCTGACATACTGGGATGCCTCAGCTCATTACTTAATACATTGCCCTAAATGACCATTAGCTAGTGCAGGACTTCTACATAGTCTGTGGGATTTCCCGAATATGCAGCCTATTTGGAACCAAGCTGTTGCACATATTCAGTCTGTATGGGGAGTAGAAGTGGCACTTAACCCACAACAATGCATCTTTCAGGGTATCCCATTAGATCAGTCGGATGAAATGGGAGCAGGGGTGGCTGAGAAAGGTGTGCATATATTGTTGATGTCGGTTAAGAAATCAATCCTAAGATATTGGCTACAAAAAGACATCCCCACATGGGAAGAGGTAATCGGGATCATGAAACAAATGTTCTTCATGGAGAGACTAGAGCTAGAACGACACAAGGAGCAGTCAACAGCCAAGTTCAATAAAAAATGGAGGAAGTTTATTGAAACAAATCTATAGGAGGGGAAATCAAAGAGTTATTGACTCCATTCCAGCATACAAAATGGTACCTAGAAGCCCAATTAAAGGGTACATTGGGAAAACTACAAATATAAGATAATTAGAATGAGTCGCTGGAACTTCAAAGTGGAAAAGATAAAACATAATACAAGTCATTTTTATACCTATCAGATGGCATTTAGGGATGTTGGGGGGTTGGGGAGAAAATCTGTTATAAAGTAAAAATTCTTTAAGACATTTTGATATGTACCATATGAAAACTGTCTTGCTTTGTTTGCATCTCTTTGTAGAGGGGATGTATGCTATTCCTGATAATTGTCTTGAATCTAATAAAAATAAGTTGAACCCCCCCCCCCCCCCCAAAAAAACCCATAAAACTATATAAAAGTGGTATCACTGTAATTGTACTGAACCGCTGAATGAAGAGAACAGATCACTTTGTAAAAAAAAATGTTTATTCGCCTTTTACATGTGCAGCATTTATATTACATTCAAATTTTGACATTTGATTTCACAATATTATTTAAAAAAGAAAGCAATAACATGACTCAACATCATAATAACTCTCCCTCCCCCTTCCCCTCTCAGGTGGTTCACCACTATAAACCTCAAAATAATGCAGTATACTTGTTCGACTAAGCTTCTATAGGTTTAACCTGTCCAGTTTTGTTTTCTGTGATGGTGTATTTCAGCCTGCAATGTCTTCTTTTAGATACCAGGTTGAATCTCTAAAGGGATATATTAGTTTGTTTATTTCCAGCTCATTCAGGAATCCACCAATTAAGGCTTTCCATTTATAAGTGAGATTGGTCGATAAGATGATGGCTGTATGAGATCTTTTCCTGTTTTAGCGAGTACTTTTATGTATGCTGTATTTGAGTGAGAGGACATCTCTAAATCTGTCATGAATTTACCATATAGCTGTGTTAAAAGAGGTGAGATTTGGTCATGAAGGATTTAAAAAAATTCCCCTGTGAATCCATCTGGCCCAGGTGCCTTGCCTAATGCCTGATTTTTTTTTATTATCGCCTGAACTTCTTCAGTACTAATAGGGGCGTTTAGATCTTTAAGCTGTCCCTCTGATAGTGTGGGCACTGATAGCGTTTGTAACCATGTCCTGTCCTCCTGTTTTTTCTTAGCGTCATTCATATATAATTGTCTGTAGTAATCTAAATGTATATCATTTATTTTCTTTGGATCATGGTGTGCTATCCCGTCTTTCGATTTTAGGGTCAGTATTGGTGTGGTGACAAAAGGGCCGTGTGCTAACCTCGCTAATAGTTTACCAGCTTTGTTGCCATATCTATATAGCTGGGCCTCTTTTTGAGACCTATAAAAAGGACTCTTTTTTTTTTTTTTTTTTGTAGCCAGATTTCATATTGGGATTTGTCCTCTTGCCATTTTTTGTTTGCCATGGTCGGCATAGAGATAAAGTCCGTATATGACTGTCTTAATGCCTGGCTATACTTGGCAATTTGTGCATTAGTCTGCTTTTTCATATCAGACATGTAAGTCTGTATTTTGCCTCTAATCACTGCTTTCCGTGGGCATGTAGTATCAGTGTTGTTTTCTAGATATTCCCTCCACCATCCTGTAAGTTTTGAGCAGAATCGCTCATCTCTCATTAGTTGGGAGGGGAATCTCTATATGTAATCTGTTCCTGAAAATTTAGTGTCACCGATGCATGGTCTGATATTACTAGTTCTTCAATTGCGGTTGTGCAAACTTCTAGCTGCTATTGAGGGGGATGTCAGTATGTAGTCTATCCTAGACCATGATGAATGTGCATGTGAGAAGTGGGTATATTCCCTCTCCTCGGGATTAAAGGATCTCCAAATATCTATGGCTTGTAAATCATCTATAAATTTGCTCAATACATGTTCGTACCTTCTCTGGCTCCCCTCTGTGGTTCTGTTTTTTGACCTGTCTTCCAGTGACCTCGCCGGCAGATTCATATCTCCTGCTATAATTTTATTACATATCAGGTCAGATGAAATCTGCTGCGTCAATCTCTGGAAGAAAGGACCACTCAAATCATTTGGCCCATATATGTTGTAAATACTAAGCTCATTTGCGGGAGAGCAGATGATCATGTGGTGGATCCTTCCTTCGTTATCCGATTCCTCCAGCTTTACCGTGCATGGCAGCTTTTTCCTCAATAAGGCTATAACCCCTGCCTTTGAACCTGATGCTGGTGACCCATACACCTCTCCCACCCATAGCCTCTGCATTCTGCATATGTCCTGTTGTGTTAAATGCGGCTCCTGGACAGAGCAATATCAACCTTCAACCTTTGAATGTAGCGTAACACCATTAACCTCTTACTAGGGGATCTCAGCCCCTTCACATTCCATGAGACTACTTTCATAGTATTATACCCTGCTTAGAGTTGTACTTAGTCTTGTGTATCCACTTGAGAGAGGACCCCTTAACCTTAACCCCCTTATAGAATATGTAACAATAACATAAGTAAAACCATTAACAAAGACTTCCCAGAGTTCGCATTGTGGCTCTAGGACATAGTGGCGATGAACTTCACTTTTTTCCATTATGGCAATCAACATAACGGCAATAATCAAAATCAACATGATATATCACTTCTCCCTCTCCCACCCTCGGCATTTCTCTAACTTTGGAAAGCCTAGATTATGCGTAACAATACAAATATTTTGTGGGCCTGTCTGTGTCCTCAGACAATTGTGTATATATACGGCAGTATGTAGTTACACCTTTGAGCAATTGAGTTCCTCAGCGCACTTATCTGTTTAATGTTCATCTCCCATTTCTTTCTCTCATCCGCTTTTCCTTAGGCGGCTCTGCGCGTGACGTCGAATTGGGTCCCTCGGACCTCGATGAGCTTTGCTGGGAATTTCGGCGCCCCCCGTCTGAACTTCTCTGTCGTCTAATTGGTGGGCTGCATCCTGCGGGTTGTGGTATATCTGCAATGAGCCGTCTGGCTGGATCACCTTTAATGTTGCAGGATAGAGTAATGCGAATTTCACTTTCCTGTTATACAACTCTGTGCAGATTGGCGCGAACGCTTTACGCCTCTTAAGAACATCCGCAGAGAAGTCATTGAAAATTCAAACTTTACAACCTCTTATCTTTACCGCTTCTTTAGTGGCCCTGTATGCACGGAGGATACTCGCCTTTTCCGAAAAGTCAAGGTATTTGACTATGACCTGTCTTGGTCGTTAGTGAATTCGCGCAGTTTGCCCATGAAGCTGCTGTGTATCCTTCGCCTCTCTAAGATCGGGCCCAACTCGGTGCACTCTTTCTCCCTTAAGGGGACCCTTGAGGCCAAAGGCTTCAGGTAATTCCAGCTCACATATAGATCTCAGTTCATGGAATGGAATCGCCTCTGGAATCCCCACAATGTGCAGATTGCTCCGCCTGGATCTGTTCTCAAGAACGTCTACTTTGTTCCACAGCTTCCTCACTTCTCTTTCAGCTTGTTGTAGCTTCGCTTGCAGGTTAGCCATGTTCATTTCCATCTGGCTGGTGGTAGCTTCCACTGTGTCAAGTCTGTGGGCATGCTGTGTCTGTGTCCGTTCAGTTTTTTTTTTTTTTGCAGACTGTATGCGGAAACATTCATTTCAATGGGTCTGCAAAAACAGAAGGTACTCCGTGTGCATTCCGTTTCTCCACATGGCCGTTGTGCAAAAAAGTAGTGCATGTCCTATTATTGTCTGCAAATTATGGTCCGTGGCTCCATTTAAGTCAATGGGTCCGTAAAAAATACAGAATGCACATGGAGCACATCCATATTTCATCCATTTTTTGTGGATCCGTGCTATAGATTCTTAGGCCCGGCCCACAATAGCCATGTGCTTGTAGTTTGTAAATAAAGAATTTTAGACAGGTGCAGTGTGGAGTAGGCCATAGCACACCATCTTTAGCTCAGAGTGGAAAGGATACCATAAATCCAAAAGAACAACTCTTGGTAAGCCAACCCTCGCTGAGTATGAATTTTGCATCTAAAGCATAATGTATAGGTGATGTTTAGAAAGTATTTAGCAATCAGCTACATACCATATCATGGCCACCAACATAGTTATAATATAAGCATGTAAGTTATCGTCATAAGTTGGAGTTCATTTTGTGCACCTGAATAAGCGCACATTAAAGACATTATGTATTGTATATTGTTCTTTGTATTTTACAGTCAACAAAGTAAAAACATGATGGCAGTCCTGCCGTGACCAGTATAGACGTGAACAAATGATGTTGAAGGGCCACAGTGGGGATGGTGGCCTAAAGAAAAAGCCATATTTACATACGGCACAGTTGCAGTTTCTGACTCCAGTTCTAGAGCTAAGGATGTAAGAGAAAAAGTTATTTTGTTTAAGTATAATTCTATGTAATTATGAAAAGATATGTATATAGACAAATGATTTATATTTATTTGTTATGATATTTAACCCTTTGTCATTGTTCTTTTAGTACTGTGGACAACCTTCAGCCGGAGGCTGGTGGCGACTCATCCTCCAATCAAGATGAGGCAGCAGGCCCACACTCCCCAGCAGCCCAGTTGTCTGAGGGACCAACAGTCGCTACCCAGTATCCCCAACGGCAACCCCAAACTGAAGAGCCCTGCAACCATGAGACCACTGATAATGTACCATCAAGCCCAGAACCAGTACAGCATAGGGCAGGGGCCAGAAGGGGTGGGAGGCAAGGGCCCACACAGTTTGCAGATACTCGAGCACAGGTCGACCACTGTGTGCTCGAGTATCTAAATAAAAGACAAGATGAATCCTAGGAGGAGTGCCTTTTGAAAGGATTTGCCCCATAAATCTCAGATTTGTCCAAAGACAAACAAACGATATTAGCTAATGTGTTCACATCATGATTAGCATAGTGCATTCAAACCTTGATCCAATAGAGTTGGTTAGAGTAGTGGACTAACTCAAATATCGCACCCTTGTGGGAGAAACACATCCCAAACCAGGCCCCAGTCAGCCTATTCAAGGCCAACCAGGCCCCAGTCAGCCTTCTCAGGGGCAAAATGTTGCTGGATATTCACAGCCATTGTTCAGCCAAGAAATGCCTCAATATGGCCGGCCAGGGTTGGCTGCTCCCCATTCCTCATTTAGGCCACAAGGGGAAATGGGTGCACCTCCACCTAATGTATAAGGACCCTTTACAAGAGAGCTTTTTGACTTATAACTTTTGCCATTTTATGTTTTTTTGTGTTTTAGTTGTATAGTATAAAGGCTAAGGGGACTTTTTGTGATGCATCTGTTGAGAACAGTATTCTCAGAGTCCTGATTAACCGGATGGTTATATGTTTTGTACAATATATATGTTTTGTACAATTAAGTGTACATTTGTATTGCTTCTTTTGCAGGTCCCGACATCAGACATCAAAAGCAGAGATCTTGAAAAGGAATCCCGTAGACTGATCAATTATCAGCTGCATAGCACAACACTTGCTAAATACATCAAGGAACAGCGCATTCCCAGGGGTCTACGTATGACCATAGGACCAACTCTCTTTAAAGATGATCCAGCGTACTGTGATCAGTTCCAGCAGATCCTCAATTGAGATTCCTTTGACCTCATGACTCTGACAATCTCTTCCCTACAGACCAGCATCCAAAAGATGGAGGAACAAATAAGGGTAGCGCAACAACAACAAGCAACACTCCCAGCAACGGAATACAACACATTTAAAGAAAAACTTTCCAACACAATCGCCACCCACAAACGTGATATAGAAAATATAAAACAAATGAAATTCCAGAGGGATGCTGAAGACTATCGTGTCAACAGAATATATAAGAGGCAAAGCTCTCCTTCTGTCCGTCATACAAGTTCGATACCTTAGAGACGGAATTGCACCTCCAAAGGTTTTTTAGGAACCTCCGTCTCAAGGTCCATTTCAGTATGGAAGATAAGCGGTCTCCTCTCCATAATTCTAACATGGATGAGGGAAAAGCACTAATCTCCACTAAAGACTTGGGTCTAAAATGTAAAAGCTCCTACTGTCCCCCCAAAAACTCCCACCCGGTGGAAACCTTCATTTCTCTTGTAATGAAGGACACTGAGGTGGTCAGGAAGGACATTGAGATGGGCAAATTCTCGTGTCAATCTAATTTAGCTCGCGATGAACGCAAAGCACTTTTGACCCTCCAAAGAGATAAGGACTTAACCATCAAGCTCGCTGATAAAGGCGGGGCATTGGTAGTTATAGACAAAAGGGATTATCTTGAGGATTATCAACTCAGTGACAGCAATGTCTATGAAAGCCTATCTAGTGACCCAAACCCGGTGATTAGAGAAAAAAAATCGAACAGGTCCTGACAATCCATTTAGACAAGGGTACCATTGACCAAGATTCAGTTACCTACTTTTTTTTTTTAATCAAATCATTTTTATTGAAAATTTTTAAGAAAGCAAAATCAGGGTTCACAATCACCTTATGCCAGTACCACCATCCAAATACGATTCTATCATAGAGCTCACAACTGACAAAAATGACTCTTGCAAATACACACAAAATTCAATCATGAGTACAAGAAATGGCATATAAGATACCCCCCCCCATAATCTACTAAGAACACTAATCATAACAATGTTCCCTAGACTAACATGTTAACACCCCCCCCCCCACCCCCCCGCCCCCCCCCCCCCCAATTGAAAGGAGTACTACACCTTCTATCCTAGTTTATAGCACTAGATGAGTGAAGATTCAGTTACCTACTTAACCAAACTTCATCCGATCACCCCAGTTTTATATACCCTACCGAAAGTACACAAACGCCTTCTTAAACCCCTGGGACGCCCAATTGTTTCGTCATCAGACTCCATTTTATCCCCACTATCTATGTTTTTGGAAGAAATTCTAACACCCAAGGTCAAAACCACTAAATCCTTTCTCTTGGACACATCCACTTTTCTACAACTTATCAGGGACATTAAGCAGGTACAACCTGACTCCATCTTAGTTACCCTTGATGTAGTGAGTTTATACACCTCCATTACACATACCAAGGGACTCTCTGCCACTACTAGATTACTAGAAACTACCAACACAAATCCTGAAGTTACCTCATTAGGCCTAGATCTCCTTCACCTGGTTCTCACTGAGAACTACTTTATGTTCCAAGAATTTTTTCTATATTCAGAAACAGGGAACCGCGATGGGGGTGCACATGGCGCCGCCCTACGCAAACTGTTACATGGCCATCTTTGAAGAAGATTACATATATACCAATACCAACTTCAAACAACACACCTTAACTTGGAAAAGATATAGCAACAATGTTTTTTGTATATGGAATGGCACAATAGAATCCCTACATGATTTCTCTTCCTCCATCAACTCTATCTGGCCTAAATTACAGTTCACTTTACACCATAGTAGCACATCTATTAATTTTCTTGACACCATTGTTTGCAAAGATCTGAATGGTAATCTACATACTGACCTGTATACTAAACCAATGGACCTAAATATCCTGCTACATTACTCCAGTTTCCATCCCACTACCATGAAGAAGTCCCTCCAATGCTCTCAATTCCAAAGAATCTCCAGGATTGTTGACATTACCAATACCAAGGAATTGCAACTAAGTGAAATGTCAACCCGTTTTCACAATAGGGGCTATCCCGATTCTGTCATTAAAGAAGGTATAACCCCTAATCATAAGGTCAGAACACAACAGGCCCAAAGGGTACCTTTTGTACATACCTTAACCCTTTTGCATCCAAGGTCCAGCACATTCTACATAAGCATTGGCATCTTCTACATCAGGCATAGCCACATATTGAAGCTTTTTCCTCCCCATTCTTACCATGCAATAGACACCCTAAGAACCTCAGGGACATGCTAGTACGAGAAGACGAAGGCTCAAATACTAAAATCCCATGACAAATGTTCCTCAAGACACAACGAAAAGGCACATTTCCCTACCTTCACTGTACACAGTGTTCCCACATCACAAAAGGGGACAAGATTTACCACCCACTAACTGGCAAAGGGTTCCCTGTACGTGTTTTTTTTACGTGTGACTCTTCCAACGTCGTGTATATAATCAAATGTCCCTGTGGTTTAGCGTACGTTGGCGAAACCACACAGACAATTAGAGACAGGATATGCCAACACAAATCTAATATCCGTTGTCAAAACAACCATTTACCTATCCCAGCACACTTTGCAGCTAAGCGACATACCATTGCTCAAATGCGTTTGCAGGTGGTGGAACAGGTATTAGTCCCTAGAAGAGGCAGGGATTTATCCCGCATACTCATGAACAGGGAAGTGCTCTGGATCCACCGCTTGCAAACCTTGGAACCAAAGGGGCTCAACCGAGAATATGAAGTTGGCAGTTTTCTCTGATTTCAATACAAGCTTACTTCATTGCATGTGATAGAATCTCTATCATTATGGAACGCTATCTTAAATGCTTCCTGTTATTGATTACATGCTCATAGTGATACTAGATATGATATGTAAGCCTCTATATGATAAGATTTATCTATGCATTAGGAATCATAACTAACCATGTTCCTGTTTTCATTCATTTCAGACCAGATATTGAATATCCCCCCCTGGCTGGAGCCGCATTCTATATATATCCTTTGGTATAGTATTTACTATCTTTGCACTTTCTAAGTTTCATCCTAATCCTCACGCGGTCCTAGTTTTGACAGCACTATCATCTCTATGCACCCGATTTACTCTCAGGTATTGTGCGCATGCTCCGTGCCAACACAGCAGCTATCTTCTATCATCTTACTGTCCATCCCTACTGCACATGCTCACTGCGCGTCAATGATGACTCGAATCTACGTCATCTGACACCGCTCTCCATGGGGTTACTTTTGCGCGTGCGCCGTTATCTTGCGCATGCCTACTGCGCGTCAGTGACGACTCAAATCCATGTCATCTGACACCGCTCTCCAAGGGGTTACTTTTGCGCGTGCGCCGTTATCATGCGCATGCGCCGTACCTATATCCACTAGCGCCCACCATCTTTGTTTATCCCATTGAATATATCTATTGCATGCTAACCGGAATTACGTCAGCTAGACCCCGCGCAGTCGGTTGTGGTGTGCCGAAACCGAGGATGAGGTAGGCCTGAGAAAGAAGAGGGCAAAAATGGAAGTAACCAGTTTATTGTAGTCAATTAATACATGAATAGCTCAACCCGACATGTTTTGGAAAGCATCTCTTAACTCTTGTACTGGATTGGGAATGTATCGCGAGTAAGCGGATGATTTCCAGCGCCCTAATTTTTTGATGACATAAGTAGGGATGTTGGCACTGGAGGCTGTGGATGCGGCTCCTATGCGAAAGGAGTGCCCTGAGTAGTTGGCAGCGTTGAGGCCCAGTTGTGTGAGGGATGACCTGACATGAGTCATGAAGGTGGTGGTGGTGAGTACCGAACCATGTAGTTGAAGTAGCGGTTGAGAGGGTAGAAACTTGTGATGTTGCATGTAAGCATCCAGAACCCTGACCCGACACCATCTGTTGTGCGTGGGATAATACGGAATGTTGACGGGTATATGCTGACTGTTCTTGGAGTGAGGTAAGGTCAGGATGTAATGAGATCCATGTGTTTCGCCAAGTGGGAGAAAAGGAGACAAGGTGTGGTTTGGGTCGTGGAGGTTGTAGTGAATTCCCCGGGCCTCAGGAATCCGTAGAAGGCCAAGTAAATTGCTGTTTTGATGATGGAGTTGGTTGGTATCTGCTTCAAAAGGCTTGGCGTCTAGTAAGTCGGATAATGCCTTGAAAATATGATTGTTTAGGGGTAGCCTCTGGGCTGAATGTGCGGGTTCCGCCTTCTGAATACCTCTGAGTATGGTTTTGATTTGGTGCGAGGCCATGAAACTGATGTTATTGGGGTGTAAGATTAGCATATGGTGTTGAATGCCGGTGAGATATAGTTTGATGGTGTTGTATGACATTTTGAGTTTAAGGTGGCAGAAAGAAGCAAACCCCAGAAGAGAAGTCATGACAAAAGGGTGCGTGATGTTGCGTTCCATCAGGAACCTGTTGAATAGTGTGAACGCTCTGTTGTATGTTCTATGCGTATTGTCTGATAGTGCTAAACGGGACAAAGTCTGGCTATGCCGCATGATGACTTCTAGTCCAGAATGAGCTGTGAAAACGATGGAGTGATGGTGGCCGTGGGCGTCGCTGACAGGAGAGCCTGATGAAATGCCTGAAATTTGAAGCGAGACAGATTGTCAGCTGCCGTATTGCACACCCCTGGGACATGGAAGCAATGTAAGAAAAAATTGTTGCAAGCTGCCAACCAAGTGAGTTTCCGCAGGAACCTCATGATTGTGAGGGATTTGGAACGACCTTTGTTGATGATCTGACAGGTCGCCTGGTTGTCTGAATAGCACCAGACCGACATGTTTGCCCATAAATGACCCCACGCCACGGCAGCCGCCACGATGGGATAGATCTCGAAGAGAGCTGAGGTAGTGGAAAATCCTTCCAGATCCTGGACTGCAGAAGGCCAGCTGCCCCACAGCCAATCGTTCCCAAAAATGGCCGTGAAGCCTGTGGTAGATGCCACATCTGACCCGATAGAGGGGGAAGAGTCCAATAGCTGAGGGAGGAACATGCTCCTGCCGTTCCAGGTGGATAGAAATCTCTTCCACATGCCCAGATCTGCCGTAGCGTGGGCATCCAGGGACAACCTGTGCGAGTCGTGTAGGGAAAAAAGGGAAGAGGTGCAGAAGTTGTGATATAAATGAGTGACCCTGAGGTATGATACGCATGGCAAAGTTCAGGGAGCCCAGCAGGGACTGTAGTTTTTTGCGGTTGCAGGCGCCGAGTTGAAGGTAGTTGTCTATGTGGGCGAGAATGTCCTGAATCTTTCTGGATGGCAAACTGGCTTGCATTGTGGCTGAATCCAACTGAATACCCAAGAAGGTGATGACTGTGTCTGGCCCCTCTGTTTTCTTGGTGGAGATGGGTACCCCAAGTTCCTTGAACAGCTTGATGGTGGCTCTGAGGCTGGAGGGGGGGGGGGGACTGTTTTCTTCCACCAGAAGGAAATCATCAAGGTAATGTAATACCATCGGGCAGCTTGCTATGTTTAAAAGCAACCAGCATAATGCTTCCGCAAATGTGTCAAAAATGGCCGGGCTACTCTTGGATCCAAAAGTCAACCGGGAGAAAAAATAGTAGTCTCTGGACCACTTGATGCCATGAAGGTGCCACAGTGTAGGGTGTATAGGTAGTAATTTGAAGGCGTTGGCGATGTCGGTTTTGCTGAGCCATGCTCCAACCCCTGCTTGTATGATGGCGGTGATGGCGTGATCTATGGTGGTGTATTGCAGGGAGAATTCCTCAGAGGGAATGAGGGAGTTGAGACTGGGGTTGGCTAAACCGTGAGGCGCCGACAAGTCGACGATGAGCCTCTGTTTCAGGGAAGATTTCCCAGTGATGATGCCAATGGGGTTGATGCGCCATGTGGCGAATGGGGGGGGGGGGGTTTGAAAGGCCCTAACACGAAGCCCTCTGTTACTTCTTGGGTTATGAGGGCGTCAATTGCAGTGGGGTTGTGTTGGGCGGATTGAAGATTGGGACATTCCAGGGTGCCAGTTGGCATGTGCAGGATACCCGTGTGGAAGCCTTCTGTCAACCCTGAAACAAGGAAATCTGTGAGATGCCTGGATGGGTGTTGTGACATGAACGTGGTGAAAACTGGCATATTGATGGTCGTTAGATAAGGCTTTGCAAACATTTTATTCGGACACATGGACTTGGCATGTGTCCTGAAACATTTGGTACATATAAGCAGCAATCTACACCCGCTGTAATTGCAGGACCTCTAGTTGAAATTGTTGCAAATATGGGATTTGCCCAGAGGGACCGGCCCCTTGCGAGAGGGCATGTCTGTCTGCCGTGTTTGGACAGAAATTGGTGGTGTGGGCTGTGGAGGAGCAGTATGCACAGGCTGGTGTCCTCAGGCCTGCCAAGTGTCGGCAAAATATGACGGTGTCGATCCTTGCCCAGTTGGAGCGGACTCTGTACTGGGAGAAGGCCCCCGCCACTTTCGCCGAAAAAGATCTATGATAATCATAGAAGGCTGACCCCCCATATTTGTTGCCCAGGTCTACCAGTTTGTGCATGTAGAGGTCGAACTCCTCCCTTCTGTTGGGGTAGACAGCACAGATGACATCCCTATAGATGCCAAAGGCCAAAACAAATTCGGGAATAGTCAGTTTCCTATTAAGGCGGGCATCCCTGGACTTGACCACAACCGAAACATTGTCGTAGGCATAGGTTTTGTTCTCGACCAGATCCTGGGAGGCAATCAGAAGGGAAGCCAGGTTTACATCCTTACCTTCCAGGATATCTCTATGTGCTCCGGTATCATGTGCGCAGGGTTGACTTCTTGGTCATCCAGGTTAACGGTTGGCGTGATCACTGGCAATCCGGATGGTGCCGGTGACGCCGCCGGTGGTGGCCCTGCCAAGGAGAGGGTCGTGGTGACCGACTCCAGCCTCTCCAACCTGGCGTTGACTTTGGTCATGGATGTCATTAGAGAGGATAGCATGGCATGTATATCCCCTGCACTGGACTGGCTAGGTCCTTCCCCTGCATCCACGTTATTAGTTGACGTGCGCAGTAGCCGGAAAAGCTCAGCTTTCCTTGCCGTGGCGGGGAAGGGGATATGCCGTCTCCTCAACTCCGTTGTTATGCGCAGGATTGTCCAGGATCTGATGGATGCTGGACTGGCTAGACCGTCTCCCTGGGCTGAAGTGACGGATCTAGCAGGGGTGCCAGGTAGGGAGAAGTTCTCTACCCCTTCCAGAGACATACTAAAACAAAACAGTTGATTAGAGTTGGGGAAACAAAGGATTGTGCTGGTAAGCTAGCTAGGCCGGACGGCGAAAATATTATACTTGCATGGTGACAGATGAGGCCCTGCTAATTGCCAAGCGGCTTGAGAGGCTCTATCTATGTGTTGGCGCGAGGGGTTAATGAGGCCACTTGTCGTAGTGGCAGGAGTGTGAGGCCTCTCGGTGACTGTAAGACAGAACTAGGGGAAGGGAGTGACAGGTGAGGCCCTCTCTATGCAACGTGCGAGGCGGCTTACTAACGTGTGGCTCGATGGGCGGCTGCCTCTGAACGTTTGAGGCGGGGTGTTGGCCTCACGGGACCACTAACTGATGGCGAAGCCAAGAGGGGGTAACCTAGTGGGATTACTGTGCCCCTAATGCCAGCACACTGACCCTAACTGGACCATCCGAAATGTAAGGAGAACAATTGTTCATGAGCAGGTGTACGTACCTGGTAGCAAGAAAAATTCACAGGACACACGTGTAGCGCAAATATGTCTAAGCTTGACCGCCTAAAAGGAGGTAGACAGAAAGTAGTATGACGAGAGTGGACTGTGGTACGAACAGCAGCATGACCTTGAGAGGATCATGACTTGAGTATGAAACAATGCCATGCCTGTGCGGGTGACCGGTGGATGACGTGCGAAATGAGGCCTGTGCCGTGGCCTGAATTACCGTTGTGGAACGTGTGACCGTGAGGACTATATGGCGTTTTTTTTTTCTGGCGTGGAACGTGTGACCACGAGGATTATGTGGCGTTTTTTTTTCCGTAAATTCCCGGCGTATTTTTCACCCGGGTTGCACACCTTGTACCCTGTGGTTTTGAGCCCCCTTATGTGTTGGTGGGTTTAGTTTGTGAGACTGACGTGTGCTCCAGGTGGTTGCCCTGGTTGCAGATGCAGGTTTACTCTCACAAATTCAGTATTTAGTCAGTCGCTGACTGTTGCACTGACAGGTGGACACCCTTTATTTTAAACAGAATATATAATAAAGTAATTGTTGTTTTGTTTTAGCGCCTATCCTTACATTATTTGGTTTGATCGTGCAAATAGGCATATATTCAGTACACCACAAAAAGTTTTTTGTTTTCATTTAGTATAGTATGTAACCTAATCTATCTGTGACCTGCTAATCCATCCCCATTAAGATGAATCTTAAAGTACCATAAATGACCAATTAAGGAAGTTGGGAGAATACAGAAAAAGAGGCTGTAATAACATATATTACAAAGTTTTTATTTCATCATGTACATCGCTCACCTTATCTAGTGTATTTCAATACAGGTAATAGCAAGGTATATATTTCTCCTAGAAGCTGCTTTGGCTATTATTAAAACTAGAAAATGCCTTCTGTTTTATGTAGCTTATTTATGTTTATGGAGGTTTGTTGTAAACTCATTGTTCTCAACATTTCAAACAGTTAATTCTGTATGAAAATATAAAATCTGTTATTTAAGCACGTTGGCTTGTATGTTAATTCGTATTATGCAAATTTTAACACAGTGGGCTTGTGCCCCGGATGTTTTCAGACCCTAGCAACGCCCCTGCATGTTGCAGATCTTTTTGAGGATGTGCCAAGAAAAACAAGACATCATCTGCGAATAACACGTGTTTAACTTCTTCCTTTCCTATCTGTATACCTCGGATTTTCCCCGTTAATGTGATACTCCTAGATAAAGGCTCCAAGGCCCGGATGAATAGTAATGGTAATAACGGACAACCTTGTCTAGTACCTTTTTGTAGGGGGAAAGAAGGGGATAAAAAAAACTGGTGTATACACCCTTGCATGTGGGTTGTTGTATAGAGTTCAGATATGTTCTAAAGGCTCCCATGAAAACCCATTGTGTCCAACACCTCATGCAGCCAACTCCATTTGACATTTTCAAAGGCCTTTTCTGCATCTATTGTTAGTATGGCTGGGTGGTTGTATAAGATTGGGTGATTCTTTATATGATCAAGGATCATCATGACTTTTCTTATATTATATACTGCTGCTCTCCCTTGTATAAATCCCACCTGGTGTTTTGAGATCAGTCTGGGCAGTATCCTAGCCAATCTATCAGCTAAAATTTTAGATTGGATCTCGGTGTCCACATTTATAAGTGAGATTGGTCGATAAGATGATGGCTGTGTGAGATCTTTTC
The DNA here is from genome assembly GCF_014858855.1 of Bufo gargarizans. Lineage (NCBI taxonomy): Eukaryota > Metazoa > Chordata > Amphibia > Anura > Bufonidae > Bufo > Bufo gargarizans. The sequence continues at coordinate 428,439,618 of NC_058083.1, forward strand.
CTGTTTTAGGGAGTACTTTTATGTATGCTGTATTTGAGTGAGAGGACATCTCTAAAGCTGTCATGAATTTACCATATAGCTGTGTTAAAAAAGTTCCCCTGTGAATCCATCTGGCCCGGGTGCCTTGCCTAATGCCAGATTTTTTTTATTGTCGCCTGAACTTCTTTAATACTAATAGGGGCGTTTAGATCTTTAAGCTGTCCCTCTGATAGTGTGGGTAGTGATAGCGTTTGTAACCATGTCCTGTCCTCATGTTTTTGCTTAGAGTCATTCGTATATAATTGTCTGTAGTAATCTAAAAGTATATAATTTATTTTCTTTGGATCATGGTGTGCTATCCCGTCTTTCGATTTTATGGTCAGTATTGGTGTGGTGACAAAATGGCCGTGTGCTAACCTCGCTAATAGTTTACCAGCTTTGTTCCCATATCTATATAGCTGGGCCTCTTTCTGAGATCTATAAAAGGACTTTTTGTAGCCAGATTTCATATTGGGATTTGTCCTCTTGCCATTTTTTCTTTTTTGCCATGGTCGGCATAGAGATAAAGTCCATATATAAGTCTTAATGCCTGGCTATACTTGGCTATTTGTGCATTAGTCTGCTTTTTCATATAAGACATGTAAGTCAGTATTTTGCCTCTAATCCCTGCTTCCCACAGTAACCGTGGGCATGTAGTATCAGTGTTTTCTAGATATTCCCTCCACCATCCTGTACGTTTTGAGCAGAATCGCTCATCTCTCATTAGTCGGGAGGGGAATCTCTATATGTAATCTGTTCCTCTAGGTATCTGCTCCTAAATATTTAGTGTCACCGGTGCATGGCCTGATATTACTGGTTCTTCAATTGCGGTTGATAAACTTCTAGCTGCTATTGAGGGGGATGTCAGTATGTAGTCTATCCTAGACCATGATGAATGTGCATGTGAAAAGTGGGTATATTCTCTCTCCTCGGGATTAAAGGATCTCCAAATATCTATGACTTGTAAATCATCTATAAATTTGCTCAATACATGTTCATACCTTCTCTGGTTCCCCTCTGTGGCTCTGTTTTTTTACCTGTCTTCCAGTGACCTCGCCGGCAGATTCATATCTCCTGCTATAATTTTATTACATATTACGTCAGATGAAATCTGCTGCGTAAATCTCTAGAAGAAAGGACCACTCAAATCATTTGGCCCATATATGTTGTAAATACTAAGCTCATTTGCGGGAGAGCAGATGATCATGTGGTGGATCCTTCCTTCGTTATCCGATTCCTCCAGCTTTACCGTGCATGGCAGCTTTTTCCTCAATAAGGTTATAACCCCTGCCTTTGAACCTCATGCTGGTGACCCATACACCTCTCCCACCCATAGCCTCTGCATTCTGCATATGTCCTGTTGTGTTAAATGCGGCTCCTGGAGCAGTGCAATATCACCATCAAGGGTGTGCAGATCTCCTCTATCTTTTGTATTGTTTCTCTGCTGATCTCTCACCCAGAACCGATGTCTATCAATACATTTTCCTATGACACTGAGACTGCAAGCAATATTATCGCTCAAGTCCAGTTGGGAAATGAATTCCTACATATTCCATCTCAGGAATGGAAAATAGAGACTATACACGTGACCTTCAAGGTCTGACCTCCCTACGACTACATTGCAGCACTCTGACAGAATACCATAAGAGCAGCCGCATACCAAGGGGGCTGCGTTCTCATCTAAGACCCACATTGTTTAAAGATAACAAAGAATTTTGTGACCACTTCGAGAGTATACTTAATAAATGCCAATTTGATTTGATGCTTTTAGCTATTGAAAAAATTCATTCATCCATCACCGACCTTGCAAAACAAATGAAAACTACAGAAAACCAGCTTACAACTATTCTACCACCAGACAAGTGGAATGCACTGAAAGAGAAGACCACCAAACAGATCTCTGAGTATCAAAAACAAACCAAATCGACCAATATACCCAGAGTATATGGGTGGCGTGATCCTAATTTCAAAGCTTCGTGGGATAATTCTCTTCCTGACCAATCTCGTCCGGTTCTGACAGTGAAAGATCCCATCACCGACCGCAACATTATTTAGGGAGGGGCCGTATACACCCCAGATACGAAAGAAATGAATGCGGAGAAGCAAGAGGAGCAGATCCAGACAGTCGCATCCAAACTCGCTCTCAGGTAAAGTGGACAACTTTGTGATAAGATTAGTGATTTGTCACCCGCACAAACCGCAGTATTACAAAAAGGCTTATATTTTTGCCCTACAACCTCTCTTGATACATTTTTACTTGAACAAGAACTACAACGATTCTATAGGAGCATCAGATTAAAAACACATTTTGGCCAAATGGATAAGCAAAAAAAAATACCAGACACACGAACAGATGACGCCTTAACCCTACAGATTTAGGCTTAAGGAACAAGAGCTCCTTTATGCCCCCCAAAACCTACCACCCGGCTGAAACATATTTCTTTTACACAACAATCCATACAACAAATTCTGAAGTCTCAAACTAAGGCCTCTTTCACACTTGCGTTGTCCGGATCCGGCGTGTACTCCACTTGCCAGAATTACACGCTGGATCCGGAAAAACGCAAGTGTACTGAAAGCATTTGAAGACGGATCCGTCTTCAAAATGCTTTCAGTGTTACTATGGCACCCAGGACGCTATTAAAGTCCTGGTTGCCATAGTAGGAGCGGGGAGTGGGGGAGCGGTATACTTACCATCCGTGCGGCTCCCGGGGCGCTCCAGAGTGACGTCAGAGTGCCCCATGCGCATGAATGACGTGCCATGCGATCACGTCATCCATGCGCCTGGGGCGCCCTGACGTCACTCTGGAGCGCCCCGGGAGCCGCACGGATGGTAAGTATGCTGCTCCCCGCTCCACTTTACCATGGCTGCCAGGACTTTAGCGTCCCGGCAGCCATGGTAACCACTCTAAAAAAGCTAAACGTTGGATCCGGTAATGCGCCGAAACAACGTTTAGCTTAAGGCCGAATCCGGATCAATGCCTTTCAATGGGCATTAATTCTGGATCCGGCCTTGCGGTAAGTGTTCAAGATTTTTGGCCGGAGCAAAAAGAGCAGCATGCTGCGGTATTTTCTCCGGCCAAAAAACGTTCCGTTCCGGAACTGAAGACATCCTGATGCATCCTGAACGGATTTCACTCCATTCAGAATGCATTAGGATAATCCTGATCAGGATCCTTCCGGCATAGAGCCCCGACGACGGAACTCTATGCCGGAAGACAAGAACGCAAGTGTGAAAGAGCCCTAAAATGTATTTGCATGTATAAATGTTTTAGTAGCCATGTTTTTGCATGTGCTTTTATACGTGTTTTTAGATATCTTAATTTAGAATGGTTGTTATGTTAGATTTCTACAGTCCAACGTGTCAAGACCCGCTGGCAGTCCTGCTGCGACCAAAACTGGAACGTGTGCACTCAAGGGGACATAGGCCGTGACTATCAAATGTATTTATTATTTATATTGTAATCGTATTAATTGTAAAAAAAAACTTGCTTGTGGCATTTCTTTTGTAAGATACTCAACCTCATAGAAGTAAGGCCTGGATTGCACAAGGCAGGCACACATTGTTCTCTGGCGGTTATATACTGCCCTTGTCAACACCATGCTAGAAGAAGTCTTCCATCTACCACTAATTCTCCTGATATGACCTGCACAAATGGCTGACATTAGAAACAGGTGAGGAGAGCGATAAGGAACATCCATCTGTGTAGGTCCCTTTAAAAGATTGTCAAACATTGCTAGGCAGAAGTCGGTCTCTACCAAAGTGTGGACAAGGACAGTACATTACTGTCAGTACTGAAGCAGGCCTTGGCCTCTGCAATGCAGCACATTGCAAATGGGAACAATGGACCAAGACAGGACAATACATTATGTACTTAGTTTAGAGTACATGAGACATGAAGGGTGTTTTTTCGTGTTCAATGTAAAACACAAATGAACACTTTTTTATGACCTTCTCCAGCCTTTTCATATTAATTACCAATCCTGAAAATACTTAATATGTTAAAAGGCTACTGGACCCATGTAATCTAGTGTTGGTTCTGATATGTGGCTTATATTTTTGTACACTTTTATATATACACCTTTTTTATTTACATTGATCTTTCATTCAACAGCACCGTTGACAGCCTGGAGGAACAGGGGGGCCATGCCTCAAGCTCCTGTGAAGAGGAGCATGCTGCTGCTCCCCTGGACTCCCCTCGTCCTGGGCAAGAAGAGACTGAAGCTTGCCAGCAGATGGGTCTGACCAAGACGGAGGAGTCCTCTGCTGTGGAGGGAGCTGCAGATGTACCATCAAGCCAAGAACCCCCAAGGAGACAAGCAAGGCGTAGAAGGGTGGATCCACAACCTCCCAAACCTGCCTCAAATGCTTGAGCCCTGGTTGATAGTCAGGTGCTCGAGTGTTTGAGGCAGAGACAGGCAGAAGGAAAGGAGGAGCACATGCTCTGTGGGCTTGCTCCACTTATAGAAACGGCTTCTGTGGCCACCATTTTAAAAAGCCCTCTTGACCCTATTGAAATTGTGCGTGCGGATAACATTAAATACAGAGCTTTAATGTTAGCCACAGAAGCACAACCTGGGCCCAGCATGGTGTCCCAACAACCTAGGGCAAGCTGCTATTCACAGCCCCTATTTAGTCAGGAGCCAGAATTTATTCCTCGCCCCCATTACCCTGGGCCCAGGATGAACTACCCACCACCAAGTAATGTACCTGGACCTAGTGCACAGGGACCTTATGCAATTGCAAATTTTATTTTTATATTGTTACGTTTTATGTTAAGTTTTATTTTGCATATAAACATATATAAAAAGTTACGTCTCGCATTTTATTCAATATTTGTACAAAATAACAACTATACAACATTCCATGTTTTCATTACATCCCAACAGTAGAAAAGTCCTACAGATATTTATAATTTTGTTTAATCCTTCCAACTAGGGCTGGGCATACACTTTAAAAGTCAGCGCTTCTCAACCTGCCGCCCTCCAGCTGTAGCAAAACGACAACTCCCAGCGTGCCCTAACCCTGGGTTCACACCTGAGCGTTTCTCAAACGCGCGTTTTACGCGCGTTTTTGTCGCGCGTTCTTATGCGCGTTTTTTGTAATAGTAAACGCGCGTTTGACGCGCGTTTGTGTCATTGACTGCAGTGTCCTATGGCCACAAACGCGCGTCAAAACGCCCCAAAGAAGCTCAAGTACTTGTTTGAGCGTCGGGCGTTTTACAGCGCGTTCGTACGCGCTGTAAAACGCCCAGGTGTGAACCATTCCCATAGGGAAGCATTGGATTTCATGTCTTGAGCATTTTACAGCGCGTTTGAACGCGCTGTAAAACGCTCAGGTGTGAACCCAGGGTAAGAGCTGGAGAATATCCAGCCATACTGGGACTTGTAGTTTGGCTACAGCTTGAGGTGCACAGGATGAAGACGTTCTTTACCAAAAACTTGCTGGTAGAGACCTGATTTACATATTATAAAACTTCGTTTTTATAAGAAACGGCTGAATGAAAGTAAGTAACACCATTATATTTTAATATATCGCACTATAAAGAATGTAACTAGCCCAAAAAAAAAAATATGACTTTAGTGGGGTGACAGAAGCCCTTTAAAAATACTCTTCATAGAGGGCCCGAACGGCAAGGCCATGAAGGGTCTGGTCCATTCTTCCTGATGAAGAAGAGGTACCAGGTTCTAATAATTCAACTTCAGAGGGAGCATCATGAATCCTGACAAAGTTAGGCAGGATCACACGTGCTTTAATAACTAGGGTGGCATTGTCCGGCACCATCTGTAAGGATGACAGGAATACTCTCCACTTCTGTGTGAGTATTCCAAATGCACATTCAACGACGGGTTCTACTCAGCAGATAGTTAAAAATATGTCTGCTGTCATCCATGTTGCGTCTGGGGAAGGGGTGCATGACATGTGGTGCCAAAGCAAACCCTTCATCAGCCACAAATACAAATGGAGCCGGTGGTCCCGCTGAACCGGGCAGCATTCTGGGCTCTGTGAGGGCAAGCTGGTTGGCTCGAAGTCTCTAACACATTCTGGAAGTAATGAAAATGCGCGCATCTGCAGTGTTCCCATAGGCCTCAATGTCCACAATTATAAACTTGTAAGTACAACCAAGTGTCAGCCAAGGCCATCATCACGACAGAGAAATACTATTTATAATTGTAGTACCCTGAGTGAGGCGGCTTCTTAACACGAATGTGTTTGCCATCCAGTGCCCCAATGCAGTTTGGAAACTGTACATCCACATAAAAACCCTCAGCAATTCGGATCCAATCCTCAGCCTTAGGCTCTGGCATCACCGCTTCCCGTAGTCGCTGCCAAATCACATCACATGTTTGGCGAACGATCCGAGAAATTGTCGAGACTCCCAGCAGGAACTCATAATGCAGAGATACAAATTAATTCCCTGTTGCCAAAAATCTGAAATACACACACAAAAAAACAAAAAACTGAAATCTAACACAGATATACTGTAATACCGACCATTTACACCAAATCTAGATATGAACATTATCCCATTGCAGCAACACTATCACACATATAACAAATTCGAAAAATCACCCTTCATCGCGCCGCTGAGAGACAATGGGGTGAACCCAATGCCTCCTCCACCTCGGTTCCACGTTCAGCATAGTAGGCTGATGACCCTGCTCCCGAGAAAGCAGCCAGCGCAAGAGAACCAGTTCCTCCTCAGCCATGATGTAACAGAAAGTTGTATCCAGAAACCAATGTCTGCCAAACACAGGATTCCAAGTACGCTCTCAATGCTGCAACAAGCTGATGAAAATGGAGTCACAACTATCACATGATCAAGTTAAATAGGGGGAGTGAAAAAGGGGATGTGGCCTAAAATGACGATGTTCCTTTTTCCATTTTCCTCAAAAAATTAATTGTATACGAAAACCATACGGATGTGTTTTTGCAGAAAAACGGAACGGAAACACAATGGATCGCAAAACCATACGGTCGTGTGCAATAGGCCTTAATCAGTGAGTTATGTATACTCCAAAATGGTGCCATTAAAAACTACAACCTGTCCTGCTAAAAACAAGCCCTCCTATGGCTTAATCAACAGAAATTAAAAAAATGTTATAGCTTTTTGAATGTGATGATCAAAAAAAATATTTGAAGTCAGTTTTGCTAGGACCAGTGTTGGTGTACATCAGCGATGCCCAACCAGTGGCCCTCCAGCTGTTGCAAAAGTACAACTCCCAGCATGGCCGGACAGCCTACAGCTATCAGCCAACAGGAGGGCATGATTGGAGTTGTAGTTTTACAACAGCTGAGGGGCCACAGGTTGAGCATGCCTGGCGTACATTATGCCACATTTATTAAATGACTCATGTTTGATAAATTTATCAAATTTGTCTTCTCTTTAAACCTATCATTTGTGTCAAGAAAAGTGACTCCACCCTCCGCCTGGAGTGAGATGGCGACTTTATTTGGAACTTTTTAAAAAGTCTCAAAGATAAATCTGGAGTGAAAGTCATTAACATGGCTAACCACACCCACTTTTCCACCCACAATACAAAACTGGAGTGAGTGGTGGAAAAATTGCTAAATATCTATTTTTGCGACTTTTTGACACAAGAATTCTGGAGTTAAGGTATGATAAATCAGGGCCCTGGACTCCGGCAATTGCAGAGGTGGGACCTGCACCTATCAGACAGTGGAGGCATATCCTAGCGATATACCCCCAATGTATGAGATGACACAACACCTTTAATATAACTTGACATAATGACACAGCCCAGATTCTGTTCGGACATTTTCGTGGCATGCTGTTACAGGTGCTAGAGCATAACTTAAGGGAAAAAAATTATGATGATTTTTTTTTTAGCAAGTGCCCATAGACTACCTTTCCAAACAGAAGATTCATACTTACCTGCACCCCGCGGCACTGGTTTTCCGCACTACTGCCCGCATGTCCATTTTCCGTTCGCTGCAATGTTTATATCCACCACAGCATGGGTATAGTCAAGTGCTCTGCTTCTGCTGCCAATGACATACAATGACGTGCTGCTTGTGGCCATGTCACTGCTGAAGCCAGTCATTGGCTGCAGCAGAGCATATTACTATGGCCACACTGTGGCAGATGTAAGCACAGCGGAGAACTGCATAAGACGGTGTGGGGAGCAGGTAAGCATGAATCGTCTCTTCAGAGGGGCAGGCTGCGGGCACTTGCTAAAAGCTATTTTTCCCCAGAAAACCTCATAGGCCACATCTTTAACAGTTATAAAATAAAGTAATGCAGAACAGTTTCCTCTTTACAATAAATTAAATGATAGTATTAAGCATTCTTATATAACGGGAATGCTGTGGTGCAATGCGAACAGCAAAGCGACTTCACCAGAGCAAGTGTTCTTCCTGCGCGGACCTGAGAATAATGCATAGAGCGCCGGATCAGTGTTACAGAGTAGGTGTAATCTAGTATTGACAGCTAGCTTTTGATTTTAATGATAGAAACTTGACACATATGTAAATACAATGAGTACAAAATGAAATGGGTGTATTCCACTTTTATTTTAAAGGGTATCAGTCACCAGTTTTATGGTGTCTAAGAGCAACATACCGTGGTCCGCAAAAAAAAAATATAACCTGTCCTATTCTTGTCCGTTTTGCGGACAAGAATAGGCAGTTATATTAAACGGAACGCATATGGACGCCATCCCTGTTTTGCAGATCGCAAAACACACAACGGTCGTGTGCATGAGGCCTTAGCAAAATGCTGGGTCACTTTTAGTGCTGAACGAACCTAAGTATCCGAAGTGGACTTCTGTCACGGATGGTGTATGCAGAAAACAAGAAGTAACATAAAAAGATCCAACTGACTTGATCCCAAACTAAGGAACTGCTCAGCCCATGCAAAGATCTCTATGATAGAAAGTTGCATGTCCACGTACCTAGACTGAATGACACCTGCAAACCCTATAATAGTGAGGGGACACGACCACCGGCTCCATGCATTTAATACGGAGGGAGTCAGGGTCACCTAGAATCAAGCCAACAGGAAAACACAAATACAGAAATAGACTTATCTGATAAACCAGCAGTAGCAACTTCAAGCAGTGAACACAATCCAGGAAGTAGTATAAACCGCAAAGTGAGGCAGTATGGGAGGGGATATAAAGGGAGGCAATCACTGCTAATAGATGACAGCTGGGAGAGGGAGAAGAGATGTCAAAGCGAAACCAAAACAAAAGAACATCATGCAGGAGGTACTGAAGAACGTCTGTCAGAACTTCTCAGAGATCTGGCGGTGACAACTTCGATCTGAAAAATCAGGAAAACATTGATTTGCCGTAAAGCTGAATTGATTTTTCCTGAAATAGAGATAAAAAATAAAATAAATACTCGCCTCATTAATTTGCACGCAAAGAGCCCGCTGTGGCCATCTTGATTGAAGATACCGCATGAAATCTTGTGCACAGTGACGTATGACGTCACCACGCCGGCCCATGTGATCACATCATTAAGATGGCCAATCACATGGATAAGGTGAGTATTTTTATTTTTAGTACGCCACTGGTCATGAATATTCATAAGCTCCTTGCTTTCTTTCACCCCCTGCTGCTGATTCTGTTGAAAAACAACTGTCAATCAAAGACGGATGGGAGGGGAGAGCCGTGAGTTCATGAATATACGGGCTTGCATGTACTGGAGCTGTTAAAACCTAGCAGCATAAAACTGGTGACAGATTCCCTTTGAAGAACATTCCAGACAATGTTGATAATAAAAACTAAGCATCAGGGCTCATTCACATGCGCCATGTGTGAGAGAGGGATTGTGCGTTCTGGACTTAGGAAGCGCCAAGCATCATCATGACTGATAATGCTATGTGCCTCTGTATGACCTTATTGTTACAGAATCATAGTGACAGCTTTATTCTGCAAAATCAGAGTTATCATACTGTAAATAGGAAAAAGTTAATAACCCCGCAGTTCTAATTTTAAAAATATTTTGTAGGGCAACGACTTTTAAACGACCCCGTACTTCTGAAGAAAAATCTGAAACAGCAGCCAAAAAAAAAAAAATATATATATATATATATATATTAAACTGGTGCAAAAAAAGAAACGGCTACCCGAAAAGATCTTGCAAAAGCTGGATTAGCTCCAGGGCAGCAGAAATTATGGCACTCAATAGGTACCACCATCCAAAACTCTGTGGAACCAACATTGTCTTGCGCTACAGCTCCTGCACAGCCTGAGAGAGTGGCAGATGTACTGTAGAAGTAACTATACTTGATGAAGATGAGGCTGGTGAATCAACTTTGTCTGAAGGAATAAATTACATATACACGGAAGACCTGACTGGTAATTTAGGTGAACGGGAGAAAGAGGGAGAAGCAGAAAGTTCAGACTCTGACATTATCTTGTCAGAAATACCATCCACATCGGCAGTTAGCAATGCTTTTGAGGCACCAGACCCCATGTGTAGTTTGGCTACTAAACTAAATTTTATGAAACTCCACCCAATCCAGCCATTGTCAGACGCTACCTATACACCGCCTTTTAAAGCACACAAGGTTTATCTAAGGTTTATCTGGGGGCAGTGCAATTCTATTGTATAGAAACACAGGAACTTTCAACATGTATGGCTTTTTGCCCTAACAGTTTTTCCATTGCTGGGTGAAGGGCTATCAAGGCATCAAGCCTCTGTATCTACTTATTTAACTGCTGAAAAGAAAGGAGATATTAAAACATTGATCAATGTCAACTTAGTTAATAGACAGAAAGAAAAGGTTCAGCAAAATCGCTAAAGTCGTTGAAAGAATAAATTGATAATATTCTTTGTATTTCAAAATTGGCTCTTGCCTATAGCGGGAAGGATGAGGCAGTTCATGCTTTACTGAATGCTGAATTAAATCATGGCAATTTCTGGAGTTGGCAATACTTTGCAGCAAATATGATCCCACATTCAAAAAACATGTCGACACTAAGTAATAGCCATAAGTGAAAAGCCGAGTAGTCTTGTTACTTTCTTAAAGGGATTCTGTCAGCCCAATTTTCGACACAGGAGCTGTTCATATCATCATATCAGTCTCCTTTATCTAAATAAAAATATACTAGCTTTACCCCCACCTGCCCTTTCATTTTTGATAAAAATCGCTTTTATTTATTGTATATGCTAATTACTTTCATAACGTGCCCAAGGGGCTGTCCCTCTGGCCGTTGGTGCCCAGCCGCGCCCCGCTGTTAATCATTCACTCCTCTCTGATTATTATTTTTTTCACAGTGTGCCGTAATCTCACACATGCGCCAATGTTACACATGTCCGGGCCCACACGGTGTCCTGGAAGCAGCCTCGTCCAGGGGAATCGCACATGCGCCAGCTTTCTGTGCACTTCGCTTGACCCGGAATGGAAGAGCGGAGAGGCGCCAGATCAGCTGACAGGTGGAGGACGCAGGTGAAGCAGCGAGAGGAAAGCCACAGAGCCAGCCACTGGGGAGCCATTTTGAGAATACTACCCTAAATAATAAAAGGTACAGGTAACAAATGTCATGTAATAAAAAGGAGCCATCATTATTGCATTTGATCATAGAAAGACCATAATGGGGGACATTATTCAAAAAGACTTCACCCTGGACTAAGAAAACCATACTGGTGGGGTGCTCATGTATACCCTAAAAGATGTGGGGCACCTGCAGCAATAAAAATTTCAGCTGCATACATGCTACGGTAAAACCATTGTCACAGATATAAGTGACAAAATGTAGAGAAGAAAGGAAAACCTGTACCTGGCAGTATTTGAAGAGACTTATGTATTCTCGGTGGATAACCCTTTCCTGCGGTCTATTCACTTGTTCCTGCGATATGTGGACGATATTTTTCTGGTCTGGTCGGGGAGTGAAGCGTCCTGTCATGCATTTGTTGACTATCTCAACACGCTGTGACAGAGTGTCTGGAGAAGTAGTGGATGGGGTCTATGTGTGCCCAAGATTTCTCACTTCTGTCATTTAAAAGCAACCAGGGAAATGTTTAGGAGAGGTCTGTGCAATTCGGGTTTGCATAAAACCTGTTCTTAGGGCCTGTGTTGCTGGAGTGGGGAGAGAAGGGTGGGCCCCACTCCATCCGGACAGTCCGGCTTTTGGGCTGTCAGGTAATTACTCCTCAGGTGTGCTAGCCTGATATAAGGTTGAGAATGCAGACACAGCTCTCTCAGCCTGGGAACAGGTTACCTGCATGGAGCCTGTGAGAGCACTACAAGAGGTACGGACTTTGCTATTTTGTTTGGGTGCTTGGCATTAGGCCGGCACTTGGTCAGGGAGGTTTCCTGCTGTATAGTTAGAGCCGGACAGGCTTAGGATTTTTGTTTGCTATGTTTTATGTTCTGTACCTCAACCTGACAATAAAACTGGCTGAGGTCAGTTAAACGAAGTTCCTGCCGTGTGGACTGTAACTTCGTCGGTGTGCCTGCTAAACTGTGCCTGTCTACCCAGGAGACGACAGCCCCGCTACCTAATCCCTTACATGTGGTGGAGGATGCGGGCACACCAAATTCTGGCATAAGAAAAAAAAAAACTTAACATTTAAAGGGACAGAGTCCATTTTTGTGCGGTGCACCAAAGACTGTTTTCTGCCTCTTGGAAAATGGAGGATGTGGTTAAAGCTATGTTGCAAGCTGTTGCATCGCAACAGGAGGCTACCCGAGTGCAGCGGGAGGCTACCCTAGTACAGCAAAAGGCGCTTGAGGAAACCAGCCGCAGGCTGACGGCCCAACTGGAGGCTGCACAAGAGGCGCAAAGAAAAGATCGGGAGACCTTAGCAGTTGTGGTGCAGCAGCTAACCAGTGTCGCTGGACGGGTCCCAGGGATGGCAGAGGCCCCTCATGCCGCCATAAGGGCTAGTCACTTTCTGCAAAAGATGACAACCGCAGATGACGTGGAGGCCTACCTTACCACCTTCGAAAGGACTGCCGAGCGAGAAGGTTGGCCAAAGGCACAGTGGGCCGGACTGTTGGCCCCCTTCCTTTCAGGAGAACCCCAAAAGGCATATTTTGACCTGGAGAATCAGGATGCTATGGACTATGTTATGCTAAAAAAGGAGATCCTTACACGCCTTGGGGTTACTCTTTCGGTCCGTGCTCAGCGTGTGCACAACTGGGACTACAGTATGGATAAACCTCCACGTTCCCAAATGCACGACCTCATACACCTGACCAAGAAGTGGTTGCAGCCGGAGTTCCTGACAGGCCCTCAGATGGTGGAACGGGTTGTGATGGACCGGTACTTAAGGGCCCTCCCCGTTACCTTGCGCAAGTGGGTGAGCCACGGTGACCCCCAGAATGCTGACCAGATGGTGGAGATGGTGGAGAGGTACACATCCGCAGAGGAGCTACTGAGTCTGCCGCAGCGCCCCCCAGCCCTGCAGCGGAGATCTCCGGGACTACCTGGTAAGACTGTTCTAAGGGAAAAGGGGGCTGGCAGAAGCGATGTATCTGTGGGTGCAAGTGGAGAGACTGGAGGCCCAGGCTCTAGAAGCTGGCAAGCCATGCCAGGGAGATCTGTGGCCTATAAGAGACTTAATAGGGACTTAATAAAATGTTTCAGATGTCATATGCCAGGTCATGTTGTTGCCAATTGCCCAATGTTTGGTGAACCAATGCAATGTGATGCCTCATATATAAACCGCCGTTTATCACTGTATGCCCAGCCTGCGTGTGTAGCATTACTAAATACTGCGGGGGAGAAACAAATGTGTGTTATTACGGTGGAAGGTAAAGATGTGAGTGCCTTGTTAGACTCAGGCAGTCTGGTCACCCTTGTAAAAACGGATTTGGTAAACCCCAGGAAATGGCAAACTAAAACCATGGCGGTAACCTGCATACATGGAGACACCCGTAATTATCACACTGCTGTGGTAGATGTAAATACCCGATACGGGGCAGAAAAATTTATGGTTGGTTTAGTGCCTAAGTTAATGCATGATGTCATCATGGGGCGGGATTTTCCACATTTCTGGCAGCTATGGGAACATAAACTTTCAAATGCCTGTCAGGAAGGAGATGACCTACCACCGGGTACCGAAAGGTGTGGGTATTTAAGAGAGACTTCTGTTGATGGTGAATCGTTTCCCTTGTCTGTCATGGTAGGGGAGCCTGAGGTCTCTGACCATAGTGATAGGTTAGAAGAGGGTCAGAGCAGTCCAGAGAGGGAAGACTCACTTAATGACAATTTGCCAGACCTGGCAGTACGGAAAGAGCAATTTGGTGCTGAGCAATTAAAAGATCCCACCCTTACTAGAGCCAGGGAAAATGTGAAGTCTATTGATGGTAAACTGGTGGAACCGGATGGCAGACTTTGTTTCCCGCATATGGCTGTGAAACATGACTTGTTGTACCAGGTGGTAAAAAGGGGAGAGGATCTGGTGGAACAACTGGTGGTTCCTAAAGTGTACCGACGCACGGTACTAGACATTGCTCATGGTCACCTTATGGGGGGGCATTTGGGAGCTGAAAAGACTACAGACAGAGTCCTTCAAAGGTTCTTTTGGCCTGGGGTCCATAAAGATGTTAAAGACTATTGTGACACCTGCCCCGAGTGCCAAATTTCGGCTCCTAGGCCACACTATCGTAGTCCCCTGGTACCTCTACCAATCATTGAAATACCATTTGAGAGAATAGCCATGGATCTGGTGGGGCCTCTTGTAAGATCTGCTCGAGGCCACCAACATATTCTCGTAATCATGGACTACGCTACTCGTTACCCGGAAGCTATACCCTTACGTAATACGTCATCGAAGGCCATAGCTAAAGAGTTGGTGCAGGTGTTCAGTCGCGTGGGACTACCAAAAGAGATCCTAACAGATCAGGGTACCCCCTTTATGTCACGCATCATGAAGGAGTTATGTAAACTGTTCAAAGTTAAACAGCTGCGTACCTCTGTCTACCATCCACAGACTGATGGACTGGTAGAGAGATTTAATAAAACTCTAAAAGCCATGCTTAAAAAGGTGGTAGACAAAGATGGGAAAAACTGGGATTTCCTTCTCCCTTATCTCATGTTTGCCATCCGTGAGGTGCCTCAGTCCTCTACAGGCTACTCCCCATTTGAGTTGCTATATGGTCGCCACCCTAGGGGTCTGCTAGATATAGCAAAAGAAACTTGGGAAGAAGAAGCTACCCCCTATAGAAGTGTCCTAGAACATGTGGTACAAATGCAAGACCGTATATCTGCGGTGATGCCTATTGTACGAGAACATATGGCCCAGGCTCAGGGGGCACAGCAAAGGGTGTATAACCGCAGTGCCAGAGTACGTACCTTTGCACCAGGTGACCGGGTTCTGGTACTGATCCCTACAGTAGAGAGTAAGTTCCTGGCTAAGTGGCAAGGCCCCTTTGAGGTGATAGAGAAAGTAAATGAGGTAAACTATAAAATCCGTCAACCAGGTAAGAGGAAGCCTGAGCAAATATACCACGTCAATCTTATAAAACCGTGGAAAGATCGACTATCACTTGCAGCTGACACCTCCTTCCCACCAGAGCAGCGGTGCTCTGGGAAGCCCCTGTTGCCAGAGGTAACAATTCCCGACTCCCTGGCCAAGACACAAAAGGTAGAAGTGCAGGGATTCCTCTTTAAGAATAGGGATTTTTTCTCAGAGATCCCAGGTCGCACCTCTGTCATAAAACATGACATCATTACAGAACCAGGGAAAAGGGTTAAGCTGCGGCCCTACAGAATACCAGAGGCCAGGAGAGGGCTTATCTCTGAAGAGGTGAGGAAAATGTTGGAACTTGGGGTAATTGAAGAGTCCCATAGCCAGTGGTCCAGTCCTATAGTTCTGATCCCCAAACCAGATGGCAGCTGGAGGTTTTGCAATGACTTCCGAAAGTTAAACACCATATCTAAGTTTGATGCTTACCCAATGCCCCGTGTTGATGAGCTCATTGACAGGCTCGGAAATGCCAGGTATATAACCACTCTAGACCTAACCAAGGGATACTGGCAAATTCCCCTGACAAATGAGGCCAAAGAGAAAACTGCCTTTGCCACTCCTGATGGGTTGTTTCATTATGTGGTCTTGCCGTTTGGTTTGCATGGAGCCCCTGCAACCTTCCAGAGGGCGATGGATAAGATTTTAAGACCCCACAGACAGTACGCAGCCGCATATCTGGATGACATCATCATCCAAAGTCCAGACTGGGAATCCCATCTATCTAGGGTGCAGGCGGTTATCAATTCCCTGTGTGAGGCAGGCTTCACAGCTAATCCCAAAAAATGTGCCATTGGTCTTGAAGATGCTAAGTATCTAGGTTACATCATAGGCCGAGGCCTAGTAAAGCCCCAGTTAAACAAAATCGAAGCCATACAAAGGTGGCCTCAACCGGTAAACAAGAAGCAAGTCCGTGCCTTCTTGGGGATTACAGGCTATTACCGGCGATTTATACCTAATTTTGCTTCCCTTGCAGCCCCATTAACGGACCTGACAAAAGGGAAAGACTCTGTCATGGTCAAGTGGTCACAAGAGGCTGAAAAATCATTTCAGACTTTAAAAACCCTCCTGTGCGCTCAGCCAGTGCTAATAACCCCAGATTTTAAGAAAGGGTTTGTCCTACAGACTGATGCGTCTGAGGTGGGACTGGGGGCAGTACTGTCACAGGTAAGGGATGGAGAGGAACACCCTGTACTGTATCTGAGCAGGAAACTTGATGACCATGAGCAAAAATATGCAATTGTGGAAAAAGAGTGCCTCGCTATTAAATGGGCCCTGGAAGCACTCCGCTACTATTTGCTTGGCCGTCACTTTGAATTGGTCACGGATCATGCTCCCTTAAAATGGATGTGTGAGAATAAGGAAAAAAATAGGAGGGTAACAAGATGGTTCCTAGCCCTGCAAGAGTACCAGTTTACCGTAAAGCACAGGCCAGGGACCCAAATGGGAAATGCAGATGCCTTGTCCCGTGTACATTGTCTGATGTCCAGATGTGTTCCAGCCCCGGGTCTGAAACAGGGGGGGAGGATATGTGACAGAGTGTCTGGAGAAGTAGTGGATGGGGTCTATGTGTGCCCAAGATTTCTCACTTCTGTCATTTAAAAGCAACCAGGGAAATGTTTAGGAGAGGTCTGTGCAATTCGGGTTTGCATAAAACCTGTTCTTAGGGCCTGTGTTGCTGGAGTGGGGAGAGAAGGGTGGGCCCCACTCCATCCGGACAGTCCGGCTTTTGGGCTGTCAGGTAATTACTCCTCAGGTGTGCTAGCCTGATATAAGGTTGAGAATGCAGACACAGCTCTCTCAGCCTGGGAACAGGTTACCTGCATGGAGCCTGTGAGAGCACTACAAGAGGTACGGACTTTGCTATTTTGTTTGGGTGCTTGGCATTAGGCCGGCACTTGGTCAGGGAGGTTTCCTGCTGTATAGTTAGAGCCGGACAGGCTTAGGATTTTTGTTTGCTATGTTTTATGTTCTGTACCTCAACCTGACAATAAAACTGGCTGAGGTCAGTTAAACGAAGTTCCTGCCGTGTGGACTGTAACTTCGTCGGTGTGCCTGCTAAACTGTGCCTGTCTACCCAGGAGACGACAGCCCCGCTACCTAATCCCTTACAACGCGCAACCAGATGAAAATGCGATTCACCATCAATTTTGGGGGAGGGTCCCTTGATTTTCTGGATGTGCGCATCACAGTCACAGTTGGTATAGTACACACCAGGGGCTTTCGTAAGCCTACAGCGACTAACTCACTTCTCCACCAGGCCAGCTTTCACCCGCCATCAGTAAAACACACTGTCCCGTACGGACAATTTGTCCGTTTGCAGAGGATCAACGATACTGACACCGGGTTCCTCGAGCAGGCTAGCGAACTCAGAGACAGACTGCTGGATCGGGGTTACCCAGCGAGGAGAGTCTCAGCAGCCCTCCGTAGGGCCGCCAAACTGGACCGTAATTCGCTACTCATGGAGAAAAGAAGGGATAGGACACCCCCTCGCTTTGCCTTTACCTTCAAGTACAGCCCTGCCTCAGAAGCAACCAGGCAGGTTATTAATGAGAACTGGGACCTATTGAAAGGGGATCCATCTTTGAAGAACCTCTCTAGCCAACGACCTCTAGTCACGTTTAGAAGGTGCCCAACCCTCAAGGATAAGTTAGTTAAGAGTGTATTTAGCACATTTCAGGAAGAGACCTGGCTTAAGAAATCCAGAGGTAATTATAAGTGTGGGCACTGTTCTTTCTGTGCACTGAATACTTGTAGTAAATGGCTACAGATAGGAGGAACTAAGCATGTAGTACGCGACTTTATTAATTGTCGCACACCCTATGTTGTGTATGTCGTCTTTTGCCCTTGTAAAAGATTTTACATTGGTAAAACGATCCGCCCCTTATTTGAACGCATCCGTGAACATGTTGGCTCTGTACGTTCGGGTAGAGGTTGTCCACGCTTGATTGAGCATATCCGCACCGCCCATGATGCCCATCCACATTGTCTTTCCTTTGCGGGAGTGGAACATGTTTGACCCATCCCTAGAGGCGGGGATCGGCATCGCCTACTCCTGCAGAGGGAAGCAAGATGGATTATACTCACTGGGGCCATGGGAGCGGCGGGGTTGAACGACAGGAACGACATGACTGTTTTCCTTTAATGGGGCACAGTTCCTGTGTCAGTAGCCAGCTATACCTGGTGACCCGCATTTGCGATTCATTTGTTCCTATGCGTATCTTTAGTCGCATGGTTATTTAGTATTTATCACTTTCAGCATAATTATACCCTAACAGGACCCCAATAGATATTTTTGCATTCATTTCGCATGTATTTGTTCCCCCTGTTCGCATTTTTAAAGGTATGATTGTCACTAACCTGCGGCGCACAGCTGTAGCCGATTGTGCCGGCTACGTGGAGCCGCCTCTATAAAGCGCAGAGTTGCGCGATGACGTCCACAGCGGCCAGTGGAAGCGCGATCACATGTGTGAAACGGCCGTAGCCGCTACTACTTGCTACAGAGTGTCTGCCCCAGGATCCTATATGCGCACTGTCTTCTTATGAAGTTTGAATAAAGCAGCAACATAATATCAACTTCGGTGAGTGCCGCGCATCTGTTCCTTTCTTCTCTACATTTTACAAATTGTTTTGGCTTGACCTCCCTAACGCTGAGCACCACATACAAAGTTTACTATACCACAGAACCGGCTTCTTGCAATACAGGGCTAAAAACTAAGTGTGAGCAGTGCCGCCATATTCACTTTCTCACCTTCAACATTGTTCTATGACTTCTAAAATGGCAGAGAACGCTGATAACACTGAGGCCCCCATAGCCGCACCAGAAGTCGCATCAGAAGCCGCATGTGGTCTTACACAGGGACGAGAAGGGGTGGACACTTTCTTTGCAATATGTGATCAGAGGGACTATGTACATGCCATAAGTACCAAAGCTTTGGAGTCCAAGATTTTTCAGCTTGCTGACAAGGAGGTGAGACTCTTTTGGACCATCAAATCCTTGAAATCTTACAAAGAGTGTGGATGGGTCCCTAGAGGCCTGCGCCTATTTAAGGACATTATGCAATACAATGATGACGCTAAGTTTGTAGGGGAATGGAAGGCTGCTCACCAACCATTCTCCACACAAATCATGGAGCTTGTATTAGCCCGAGACCTGGGATTTCTTCTAAACTTCGTGCACTAGTGGACCAATATGTAATGGCTGGATTCCTACAGAAAGGTATGATTGACCGACTTATCCCTGCTCATCGTAATAAACCCGACCCCCAGGCCGTCCCATCATAGCCGGGATCGGGTCAGTGACTGAGCCACTATCTGGCTATGTCGACTGGCTCTTCAGACCACTGCTTGTGAGTACCCCCACATATCTAAAGGACACAGGCGACTTTCTCCGGGCACTCGGGTCCCTCGAGTGGCGGAGTGAGTTTAGCCTGGTGTCCTTGGATGTTGAAAGCTTATACACCAGGATCCCTCACGACCTAGGACTTAGGGCCATTAACCTTGTCCACAGTAGAAGTGACAAGGACATGGTATTCAAAAACTTTATTCATGAGGCACTGGACCTTGTCCTTACCAACAACGTTTTCTATTTTGATGGCCAGTGGTACCGCCAGGTACTAGGTACCACAATGGGCACACCTGTCTTGTGCACGTTTGCGAACCTGTACCTGGCGGTATTTGAAGAGACTTATGTATTCTCGGTGGATAACCCTTTCCTGCGGTCTATTCACTTGTTCCTGCGATATGTGGACGATATTTTTCTGGTCTGGTCGGGGAGTGAAGCGTCCTGCCATGCATTTGTTGACTCAATACGCGCAACCAGATGAACATGCGATTCACCATCAATTTTGGGGGTTGGTCCCTTGATTTTCTGGACGTGCGCGTCACAGTTGGTGTAGTACACACCAGGGGCTTTCGTAAGCCTAGAGCGACTAACTCACTTCTCTGCCAGGCCAGCTTTCACCCGCCATCCCGTACGGACAATTTGTCCGTTTGCGGAGGATCAACGATACTGACACCGGGTTCCTCGAGCAGACTAGCGAACTCAGAGACAGACTTCTGGATCCTCTAACAGGACCCCAATAGATATTTTTGTATTAATTTCGCATGTATTTGTTCCCCCTGTTCGCATTTTTAAAGGTATGATTGTCACTAACCTGCAGCGCACAGCTGTAGCCTATGGTGCCGGCTATGTGGAGCCACCTCTAAAAAGCGCAGGGTTGCGCGATGACGTCCACAGCGGCCAGAGGAAGAGCGATCACACGTGCGAAACGGCCGTAGCCGCTAACACTTGCTGCAGAGTGTCCGCCCTAGAATCCTATATGCGCACTGTCTTCTTATGAAGTTTTAATAAAGCAGCAACATAATATCAACTTCGGTGAGTGTCGCGCATCTTTTCCTTTCTTCTCTACATTTTGCGAATTGTTTTGGCTTGACCTCCTTAACGCTGAGCACCACAAACGAAATTTGCTATACCACAGAACCGGCTTCTTGCAATACAGGGCTGAAAACTGAGTGTGAGCAGTGCCGCCATATTAATTTTCTCACCTTCAACACAGATATAAGTGACACATGGAGTGGCTCAGTTTCTCACACAAACAAGCCACAATGTGTTTGGGAACTGTCACATGGGTTATGGCGGTGGTACATAGACATGCATCAAGGTGTTTGGCCACAGTCACATGGGATATGGGGAGCTGGTAGCGGTGGCACAGAGACATGGTTCAAGGTGTGGGGGTATTGGCACAAGTACTCAGGGGGTGTCACAAACACTTGGATCATGTTACTTCTACAGTACATAAAGAGTCTTCAAATTTTGAGATAGTATTGTGGGTCAGACAACTATTCAAGAGCAATAAATTTTTTAGAAAGCATATAATAGTTTTGGAAAACCTTGACAAAAAAATTGCTTTTATTTGTCACATTATTGCTTTTATAATTTTGTAATACATTATGAAAGAGGTTCAAGATAATTGTAAAAAAATAACCTTAATTAAGAAAAAAAATTAAGAAAAATATAAGACTTTCTATGTTATTTTTGGAGTGGTGGGAATGTTCTTATAAAATACATTTAATATTTTGCGTGGTTGACCTGAAATGGATTATACATCTGTTATTTTTTTGCCCACCCCATATAACCACTTCCCCTCGGTGACTACCCAGTTTTAAGCAAAATTTAAATTATGGATTCTGTTTGTTGAAGAGAGCAAACAATGAAAATTTTTATTTCGTCCATATATTTGCCATATTTCTAATGTGCAGTCTACATTATAGTTTAATTCCTGTTTACTTATTTTCTTCTAATTTAATTATATTGTCCATTTTTTTAGGTCAAAAATGCCGGGGTACATAATAAATAAATGTCTCAGCAAATCAGGAAAAAAAGGTCAAACTGATGATATCCAATTACATTGTTTCTCAAAAGATCTCGCCAGAATAACTTTGTGGTTACAAAGTATGAATCAAACGTTTGAAGATCTTCCTGGAATGACACAGAGAATATTTGAAGGAACCCAGCAAGACAAATATCGTATTTGCTCTAAACACTTTACCACTGAATCTTATATTATCATTGTGGGTGACCGAACTCTGAGGCCTGGCGCTGTTCCAACTATATTTCCACCAGTTGAAGATGGAGAAAAAACAAATACATCAAAACTTAAAAATAATTCGATCCTTGAAAACGCACGCGTCCATTTCAGAAAAAGACAACAATGTTGGATTTTGAAGAATATGTTACAAGTATGTCTAAAGACATTGGTGAACAGAATACCGCTACACTGTTTGTGGATACAGGTACCCAAACAGAGTTGTCACTACTGAATGTAGTTGTTACCATGACCGATGGAGCAGTAATCCATTATGATCGTAGTGAACATTCTGAAACCCCCGGAAAGTACTATAAAGAACCTATGCAATCAACACCACTAGAAAAGATGATACCAACCAGTGCAACTACCAAGAACTATTTGGATTCTCCACTCAAGAAAAGACCATATTTGAAGATTGGATTATCTACTCATGAAGAAGAAATTACTATAGAAGGGATTTAGCCACTTTATCCAATCCCTTACAACCAAGTCGTGGAAGAAAATAATTCTGAAGACCAAAATGTTTCTGAAATTCAAACTGCTAAAGGTGATGAAAGCTATGCTCCAGAAATGCATAGTATGGATACTTCGGACCTCCATGATAGTGCATCACTTTTTCTCAATCTCTTGAAGGTTCCACCAGTATCTTTTGAAACAAACGACAAAC
Source organism: Bufo gargarizans (assembly GCF_014858855.1). Classification (NCBI taxonomy): domain Eukaryota; kingdom Metazoa; phylum Chordata; class Amphibia; order Anura; family Bufonidae; genus Bufo; species Bufo gargarizans. Next base: position 428,462,341 of record NC_058083.1, read on the forward strand.
TCACCATTGTAAATAATCGAAAATTCCTTGTTTTTGAATCGTGTTTGGACAATCTCATCCTAAAATTTAAGTGTCAACATAACTAGGATTGCAATTACATGGTTCACAGCTTTAGGCCTCTTTCACACTACCGTTTTTTTTTTCCGTTTTGCGGTCCGTTTTTTGCGTTCCGTATACGGTCCGTATACGGAACCATTCATTTCAATGGTTCCGCAAAAAAACGGAATGTGTTCCGTATGCATTCCGTTTCCGTATTTCCGTTTTTCCGTTCCGTTGAAAAGATAGAACATGTCCTATATTTGGCCGCAAATCACAGTCCGTGGCTCCAGTCAAGTCAATGGGTCCGCAAAAAAAACGGAACACATACGGAAATGCATCCGTATGTCTTCCGTATCCGTTCCGTTTTTTGCGGATCCATCAATTGAAAATGTTATGCCCAGCCCAATTTTTTCTATGTAATTACTGTACACTGTATATGCCATACGGAAAAACGGAACGGAACAACGGAACGGAAACGGAACCACAACGGAAGCAAAAAACGGAACAACGGATCCGTGAAAAATGGAACGCAAAACACTGAATTCAACATACTGTAGTGTGAAAGAGGCCTTAGGCCTCTTTCACACGACCGTATGGCTTTTTCAGTGTTTTCTGGGCCGTTTTTTCCGGATCGTTGTTCCGCTTTTTGTTTCCGTTGTGTTTCCGTTTCGGTTCCGTTTTTCCGTATGGCATATACAATATACAGTAATCACATAGAAAAAATTGGGCTGGGCATAACATTTTGAATAGATGGTTCCGCAAAAAACGGAACGGATACGGAAGACATACGGATGCATTTCCGTATGTGTTCCGTTTTTTTTTTGCGGACCCGTTGACTTGAATGGAGCCACGGACCGTGATTTGCGGACAAGACTCAAAATCTAGCAGAACGGAATTGCGGACATACGGAAATGGAATGCTCACAGAGTACATTCCGTTTTTTTTTGCGGACCCATTGAAATTAATGGTTCCGTATATGGACCGTATACAGAACTCAATAAATGGCCCGTATACGGAACGCAAAAAAGTTTGTGTGAACGAGCCCTTAAGAAAAGACTAAAAGGTACCTACTGTAAAATTATCTGAAAATGTTATCAAGGCCACACATATACTATATTCGAGAGTCAGCCAAGAGTTGGTAGGTATTGTGCCGGTAATGTTCTAACCGCAGCAGCAATCCTTTTCAGTGGCAAAAATTTTATGAAAACTAAAGAGTTTTTAAATACATTGGGCATGGTAAGCATCAGTGAAAAAACATTCTACAGATATCAAAGTCTATTCATTTTTCCAGCTATAAATAAGGCTTGGACAGCTAAAAAATATGAAATGCAAGCATCCATGCAAAGCAGACCATTGTGTATTGCAGGAGATGGAAATTGCGACAGCCCCGGTCACAGCGCAAAGTATTGCGTTTCCACCATGATGAACACGCTTAATTATAAAATCATTGACTTTGAAGTGATTCAGAAAACACAGTGTGCATCTTCAATGGCAATGCAAAAATTGGGGTTTAATACTGTAATGGACAGAATCATCGCCTTGGGTTCCAAAATAAAGGTCTTTGCTTCGGACCGTCATGTGAGTGTAAGAAATAAGATGCGTACAGACTACCCAACCATCAATTTGATGTCTGGCACTTTGCTAAATCCATCAACAAGAAGCTTCATAATGCCAGTAAAGTGAAGTTCTGCAAAGAGATCAAACCATGGGTGGATAAAATCGCACTACACTTTTGGTGGTGTGTGAAGAACTGCGACAACAATCCTGATTTACTGCAAGAAAAATGGCTTTCCCTGCTATATCACATCGTGGACGTGCACCAGTGGGATGGAAGACTTTGTAGTGAGTGCAAGCGCTGTCCCCTTGAAGAAAAAGATGAAGACAAAATCATTTGGCTGTCTAAAGAAAATCCATCATATAAAAATATAATGAAGATAGTCTCCAGTGATGCTCTACTAAAGGACTTGCCTCATTGATTCACAACTGCCACACCGGCCTATTAGAAAATGTCCATAGTCTGGCACTGAAATTCCGTTCTAAGCGCATCCACTTTGGAATTGATGCAATGGAGGCCAGAACTAAACTTGCCCACTATCTTATAACCACAATGTTGGTAGGCAGCAATCAATTGTGCATGTGTCCCGAAGAAATACAGAAACAGTGGGAGCAAAGCGTACTAGAGTCATTCTTCCCAAAGGAAATTCCCGGTGGATCATTAGAAACATATATGAAAAGGTGTCTGTGAAATTTATGGAAGACATTTGTGTGGATGTGCTTAAAATCTGCAAAGGATCCTTGCAATCTGATTGGAAGTCAAGAGCTCCCAACCTCCCACACAATATAGCAAACTTGGAAAAACCGACCAAGAAGGATGTAAAGAGGCAACAAATTAGTTGATATCGAGCGACTGCAACCCCAACGGTGTAACTTTAAAAAAAAAAAAAGGTATAATCCTTTTAATCGATCAGTAATTGATTTCCCAATTGTTATTTTACCTTACTTTGTGCAGTTTTTACCTTTATTTTGTTTTTAGATGAAAACCATACAGTATAAAGGAAAAAATTTGGTAATTTTTATCTATATATTTTTTCTCTACAGTGTAAGAAATGATTATATCATTGTGTATTAATAGACAAAGAGGAAAGTTGGGAAGCACAGCTGTATAGAAAGTACAGGCGGATGGTACACCTGCACTTAGTCACTTGATTATGAAGGTATCCACAGATGTATCAAGTTATAATTAGGGTGATTATTTACATTTCTATGAATTTATGATGCTATATATTTGGTAATAGTGCCTATATTACGACACTGTATCCTATGTAAACACTATGCACAATGAGATATGATGAATGATGACACATGATGTCCTTTTTGTTAAGTTTTTGAGAGAATTTTATTGATTGATTTACTTACGATCATAATTGATTAACTATGTAAAGTTGTATAAATATGCACAATGAACTACCAATGTTGTTACTGCTTGAGAAAGATTCCAGGAAGCGAATCAAAACGTTGCAGGTCTGGTGAATAAAGTTTTTCTACAATTTTACACCTTGGAAGTGCCGTAGAATTTCTTCAGCCCATTGTGTATTGATATATATATATTCTTAACAGGATGCCGCAAGAGGTATAGATATTTGCGAATTATATTATGAGATTTAGTTACTAGCCTGTTTATTTTGGTTCCTAAACTTTAGATTAAGACCTCCTGCACATGACCGTTTTTTTCTCTCGTTTACTGGCCGTTTTTTGTGTTCCGTATACGGTCCGTATACGGAACCATTCATTTCAATGGTTCCGCAAAAAAAACGGAATGTACTCCGTATGCATTCCGTTTCCGTATTTTGTTTTTTCCGTTCCGTTTAAAGATAGAACATGTCCTATTATTGCCCGCAAATCACGTTCCGTGGCTCCATTCAAGTCAATGGGTCCGCACAAAAACGGAACACATACGGAAATGCATCCGTATGTATTCCGTATCCGTTACGTTTTTTTTGCTGAACCATCTATTGAAAATGTTATGACCCAGCCCTATTATATCTATGTAATTACTGTATACTGTATATGTCATACGGAAAAGCGGAACGGAAAAACGGAACAGAAATGGAAACACAACCGAAACAAAAAATGGAACAACAGATCTGTGAAAAACGGACCGCAAAACACTGAAAAAGCCATACTGTCGTGTGCAGGAGGCCTTACTCGTTTTAACGATTTTTTATTATTTAATCAAAATATACAAAAAATTTATTAAGATGCTCAATATAAAGATAAAGTTATATCACATCTAAAATAATATAATAATGTACTTCTTTAAGTGATATTTTAAGAAGTTTAATAACATTAAATTAGCTAATTTCGGTACATGTAGTAGAATACTACAAGATATTTAACCTAATAGACCATATTTTAAGTTATATTTATAGGTTTTTACAAATTTCCAATAGCATATTTTCATTATTGCAATCTTTGATAAAAATGTTTCAATATAATAAAACATGCTAAATTCCAGGGTTTCTGACCTACATATAACATGTCAATTCTTAGTAGGTAATGGATAAGTAACGCAGGAAAGTAGATTTCAGTGGGCACAAAATAAATGTGTATTTTTAATAAGTTACCCTCAATGAATATCTGACAAATTCAGGTTAGGGTTAAAAAAAAAAAATGTAGATAGACTTTTTAGACTACATCTGTTTATCCTCCTAATCTGGACTAGGTTCTGCATAAACAAAATTCTATGTCAGGTGGCTACCTAGCAAATAAGCCATGAAATCAAATTGTGTGACGTCAATGTCATTTGCATCGATGCAACTAACAACTCCTAAAGCATATAAAGAAAAACAGTTCTATTTTGATCAACAACATCATAGGTGTATAGATGTGGAGGTGAAACATACCTTATTGAAAGTAATTACTTTGAACTACATGTTTTTATAGAATATGTCAAGTCCTTAATACGAATAAAACTATATGCATAACCTTTAATTTGACTGATCTACGATGCAACACTTGGTTGTGTTGATCTTTATAGAAGAGTTTATTGTCTCAATAATGGATGTCAGAAAGTATGCAGAATGTGGAAACCATTTCCCTGCTTGAGTATTTTCACAGTACGGTGTACTCTACGCTTCTGTTTTTTACTCTCCACCAGATTCGGTTCATGAGCTCACCAATAACTATTTGTGCTGGCCAAAACGTACAGGCATTTGAAAGTTTACTGGTGACCCTATGCATCGATTCTCAGAGAAGTAGTGCACTCTCTAATCATTAAGGTAGAATTGGGAATGGATAGTGTTTACACTACATGGACATTCCACTGTGTGACAGATTGTGAAAATATACTTTCCAATCAACCAAAAATGGTTGAGTATAGCAAAGATTTGAACTTTAGACATTATAGACCAGGAATGGCCAACCTGCGGCTCTCCAGCTGTTGCAAAATGACAACTTCCCAACATGCCCAGACTGCCTACAGTAAGGCATGGTGGGAATTGTAGTTTTACAACAGCTGGAGAGCCACAGGTTGGCCATCCCTGTTATAAACCATTCTGACTTCTGAAACTACGGTTACGCAGATAATTTAGTATGCCTTAGGTTGTTAACCGATTCAGTTTCTCAATAAGTTTGTGATAACACGAGTAAAGTACAATCATAATAAGTACAACTGGGGAAGTGCTTTTGACGTATTGCAAGGAAAAGTGCTATCCAGGATGGCTCTTTTATAGGAACAAGTCCCTTTAGGGAATCTGCAGACAGACATGAGAATGATCTTCTCAGGACACTGCTCGTATTGAAAGAGCAAAAGTCATTTTCACGTTTTATAATTTGGTGTGCCTCTGCATGAGCTTACCCTCTATAGCTTCAAAGTAGCACCTTTTTCCCAATATTATTCTGTGTTTTGTTTTATAGAAAACAAGGAGGCACTCATCATCGTAGTGAACATTCCTGTGGTATTCCATAGCAAACGAATACCAAGGCTGGGACGGACGAACGTACATATAACACATGCTCCTGCTGACTGTTTTTTATGTAGTTTTGTCGGCCACATTCTTGTCCAATAAGAATATTTCAGAAGGATTAAACGAAGATTTTTCACTATGATGAAGAGTCCCTCCTTGTATTGTATTTACAATTATTCAGACTTTTTCCATGTGATAGTATGCCCACAACAGAGAAGAATTATCCGATCGAGATATAGTACAGTTTATAGGTAAGCTTGCACTGCCACCACAACTTTGTTTTTTAATTTTGACTTTCAGTATAAATTGGTATTGTCACGGGTAACGGGCAGGGGAAAACACCAAATACACACAACAACAAAAGGACAACAATCTAGGCCTCTAAAACTAAGGAAGAGGGATGGTTACCTCCTAGTAATCCCTAGGCCTTTCACTAACTCCTGCCAGTATGAGCAGATCCTGAAGGTGGAAATACCCATACGCTGGATACCTAAAGCCCTGCTTAAACTGACGAGCCCCAGAATAGGAAGCAGGAGACGAGACTGCTGGTTCCTCCCCAGAAAAAGGAATCCGTGTCTCCTTGAGGCCTAGGAAAAACACACACACAATGACAAACTGTGAAGGCAACAAGTACTTAGCTTTAGAGAAGTATAGAGAAGCAGGAGATCCAATGCATACAAACTCTAGCAACTCCTAGCAGAACTTATCAACCACATGGTTAGCAGTGTGAGGCGGATCTAAATAGAGCATCATCACTGATAACAAGCGGCACCTGAGGAGAGGTGATCCTGCCAAACAACAACATACATAGAGGAAAACAGAGAGACCCGTCAGATAGCCTCACGTGCAGCAAGTCTATCCGATCTTCTCACCTCTCTCACAGGAGGGACCGTTACAGGTATACAGAAGGTCATGGCAGAGTCACCAAACATTAGAAATCACAAAACGTTTGGCTGTAGCATTCCATAACCTGGCATCATAAATAGTGTTTAGTGCGAATATTCGAATCTCTAACCTAAAAGACAGTTCTTTTTCCTGGCAGAGGAGACAAAAGATCAAACAGCTGTCTGTTGTTGTAAGATATTGTTTTGATCAAGCTGTCCATGAGAGGTTTTTGAAATTTTACAAAGCAGAGAGCCTTGATGCTGCATCATTGACAGATTATATATTCAATGTTCTCTCTTCACTAGGGATTGATAAAAATTTGTGTGTCGGTCAAGCTTATGATGGGGCAGTAGTATTGAGCGGTAGGGTAAAAAGCGTTCAAGCAAGGATTAAAAAAGAGTTGCCTACTGCTCTATATGTCCATTGCATGAATCACCGTCTAAATTTAGCTGTTGTTGACACTGTTAAAAATGCAGCAGATGCATTAGAATTTTTTGCAAAGTTGGAGAAGCTTTACGTTCTTTCCAGTACATCTGTGGTTCACTCAGTGTTTGAAAGTGTTCAGAAAGAAATGTCAAGAAAACTCATTAACCCTTTCACGACCGCAATCTGTATATATACGTGATAGCTGCACATACCCCGTGCAGCTACCACGTATATATACGTTCTGGCAGCTCTTTAATCCAAGCGCTGCAAAGCGCTTGGATTAAAGCTTCTGCCCCTGCCCTGTATGCTGTCACGGACAGCATACAGTGCAGTAATGCCGGCAAGGGACCAATCAGAGTGGCCCCTTGCCGGCAATTGATCCGATTGGTTAGTCTGTGCAGACTAATCAATCGGATCGCGGCAGTGTTAAAATGCCGGTTTCATGCTCTGATCTGCGCTCTGCAGATCAGAGCATGAAATCAGGTAATGTGTCCTCGAGTAATACACCCCCCACCCGCCGATCTGTGCCCCCGATCTGTGGCTGTGCCCCCCCTTGTGCCGCCTGCAGCTCAACTCCTACTAGCTGCCGTGATGTGGTCCGCCCCCTCCCTGCCCCATGCAGTCATTTTGTAGCCTCCCCGATCCCCCCCACCCATGCAGTCATTTTGTAGCCTCCCCGATCCCCCCCACCCATGCAGTCATTTTGTAGCCTCCCCGATCCCCCCCCCCACACCTTTCCAGCGCTGCCCCCCGATCCCCCTGCTGTGTGCGATGGCTGCGGCTCCATTACTGAGCCGCCGCCATCAGCAGAGAGTGTCAGCTCTATGCTGACACTCTCCTGTAACCCCATAGATGTCGCGGTTGCGGCATCCATGAGGTTAACAGAGGGAGGGAGCTCCCTCTCTCAACCATCGGGGCTGCAGCGCTGTGATTGCAGCACCCGATGGTTGCCATGGCAACCAGACGCTTTTCAAAAGCGTCCTGTTGCCATGGAAAGGTGTCCAGTGCTGCCAACTACAGGACATCTGGAAGTATTATACTTTAGAATGCAAGAGCATTGCAAAGTATAGTACAACTATCAGCCCCACTGGATCTTGAAGATCCAAGAGGGAACTGATAAAAAAAAAAGTGAAAATAATAAAAGTAAAAATAAATAAATAAAAATGTAAATAAAAAAAAAGAAATTGCCTTTTCCTATAAAAAAATGAAAAAATAAAATAAAATACACATATTAGATGTCAGCGCGTCCGTAACGACCGCCTCTATAAATATATCCAGGGCCGCCATCAGGGGGGTACAGCCGATACCCCAGTAAGGGGCCCAGACCCTGGGGGGGGGGCCCGGCCAGTTTTGTTTACCCCCTCTCATTTGTCAGTGACTTGAGTTGAACTTTATTGCATCGCTAGAGGGGGGCAATTGATCATTCCTTGCTAGTGATTTCCAGTTCATGAACGAATCATTCATTTGAATCGATTCAGTTCACTGAACTGGAGGAGTCGATTCCTCTGACTGAGCGGATCCGAGTGAAGCCGCTCAGTCTGAGTCAGTGAGTCACACAGCACACAATAGCAGAGCCGCTGGCAGCAGGGAGGGACTCGGGAGGAGTGTAATCTGATCCTAGAGTGGAAGCTGCTTCTGCCAGCCCCTCCCCTCCCCGCCCACCAACCAATCAGAGCTGAGTTAGTGAGTCACAGCACACAATAGCAGAGCCGCTGGCAGCAGGGAGGGGAGGGACTCGGGAGGAGTGTAATCTGATCCTAGAGTGGAAGCTGCTTCTGCCAGCCCCTCCCCACCCACCAACCAATCAGAGCTGAGGCAATGCAAGCAGTAGCAGCTCTGAGTCTGAGTCACTGACACAAGTGCAGGGAGTCTAAGAAAGAATCGAATGAGTCTCAGGTTAAAAGAATCTAAAGATCCGACTTAGTTAGAGACTCATTCGATTCTTTGAGTTAAAAGAGCCGTGAGTCACTAGAACAGTTTACACTGAGGCTGATGCTTTTGTTGCAGCAGTGATAAGATTAAGGGACAGGAGCAGAGAGATAAGAGAAGTGACAGATGACTGTGAAGACCACGGGATCTGTTGCTCAGAAGCCATGAGATTGTAAGGCTACTTTCACACTAGCGGCAGGACGGATCCGACAGGCTGTTCACCCTGTCAGATCCGTCCTGCCGTTATTTCGCCGGACCACCGCTCCGTCCCCATTGACTATAATGGGGACGGGGGTGGAGCTCCGGCCCAGCACGGCAGTGCATGGCGAAAGGCCGTCGGACTAAAAGTACTGCATGTCCAACTTGTTGTGTGGTCTTTGCTCAGTGGTAAAATGCAAAGCTGGATTATCCCACAGGGCCATGATCCTCCATCATTGTTATTAACCCCTCACTTGCCAGCCAGCCCAGCCCTATTTAGCTTTGTGTTCAGCTTTGAAAAAAATGTTTAGGCCATGAAGGGGTTAATTAAGTGTTGGAGGGGGTGGGGGGTGTTATTGTGCATATTGTGTTTGGGATCCATTTAACAAGCTTGACCAGTTGGGTTTGAGAGTGGTTGAGTGTCATCCACAGATCCCTCATAACAGTGCATCACCCACAGACCCCCCATAACAGTGTGTCATCCACAGATCCCCCATAACAGTGTGTCATCCACAGATCCCCCATAACAGTGTGTCATCCACAGATCCCCCATAACAGTGTCATCCACAGATCCCCCATAACAGTGTCATCCACAGATCCCCCATAACAGTGTCATCCACAGATCCCCATAACAGTGTCATCCACAGATCCCCATAACAGTGTCATCCACAGATTCCTCATAACAGTGTCATCCACAGATTCCCCCATAACAGTGTCATCCACAGATTCCCCCATAACAGTGTGTCATCCACAGATCCCCCATAACAGTGTGTCATCCACAGATCCCCCATAACTGTGTCATCCACAGATTCCCCCATAACAGTGTCATCCACAGATTCCCCCATAACAGTGTGTCATCCACAGATTCCCCCATAACAGTGTCATCCACAGATTCCCCCATAACAGTGTGTCATCCACATATTCCCCCCATAAGAGTAAGTCCTCCACAGATTCCCCCCATAACAGTAAGTCATCCACAGATCCCCCATAACACTGTAACAGTAAACCTTGTGCTTTTTTAGTTGTTTTTTTTAAATGTGCCAGGGGAAGATTGCTAGGGCAGATTAGAACAGATAGTGTAGTTAGTGTTAGTGGAGGGTCCTGCTTAAAAGAGTCTACCTTGTCGTGGTAGCAGGCTTCATATTATTTGGTCAAAAATGAATTCCTTACTGAAATCACTGATTATCACTTTTTACTGTCTTTGTAGTTGTAAAGAAATTATGAAATTCGGGGTAGGTCCTTGGGGGTAGAGGGGAGGTGGAGTCAGGATGGATTCTAAAGGGGCGGGGTAGGAGGGGGGCCCAGGCCTTGAGCTGTGTAAGGGGCCCCAAAATTTCTGATGGCAGCCCTTAATATATCACATGATAGACCCCGTCCGATAAACACCATAAAAATAAAATAAAATAAAATAAAACAGTGCCAAAAAAGCTATTTTTGTCACCTTACATCACAAAAAGTGCAACAGCAAGCGATCAAAAAGGCTTATGACCCCCAAAATAGTAGCAATCAAACCGTTGCCTCGTCCTGCAAAAAATGATACCCTATTTAAGACAATCGCCCAAAAAATATAAAAGTTATGGCTATCAGACTATAGAGACACTAAAACATCATTTTTTTTGTTTCAGAAATGCTATTATTGTGTAAAACTTAAATAAATAAGAAAAAGTATACATATTAGGTATTGCCACCTCCGTAACGATCTTCTCTATAAAACTATCACATGACCTAACTCCTCAGATGAACGCTGTAAAAATAAATAAATGAAAACTGTTCCAAAACAGCCAATTTTTGGGTCACCTTGCCCCAAAAAAGGTAATAATGAATGATCGAAAAATCCTATTTACCCAAAATTGGTACCAATAAAAACCTCATCTCTTTCTGCAAAAAACGAGCCCCTGCACAAGACAATCGGCAGAAAAATAAAAAACATATGGCGTTCAGAAAACCAATCCAGCAAAATCTGCCTTCCAAAAACCGTATGGCATTCCTTTCCTTCTGCGCCCTGCCGTGTGCCCGTACAGCAGTTTACGACCACATGTGGGGTGTTTATGTAAACCACGGAATCAGGGTAATAAATATTGAGTTTTGTTTGGCTGTTAACTCTCAATGTGTTAAAGAAAAAAAAATTAGAAAATGGAAAATCTGCCAAAAAAGTGAAATTTTTAAATTTCATCTCCATTTTCCTTTAATTCTTGTGGAACGCCTAAAGGGTTAACAAAGTTTGTAAAATCAGTTTTGAGTAACTTGAGGGGTGTAGTTTCTACAATGGGGTCATTTATGGGGGTTTCCACTATGTAGGCCCCACAAAGTGACTTCAGATCTGAACTGGTCCTTAAAAAGTGCGTTTTGGAAATTTTCTTAAAAATTGTAAGAATTGCTTCTAAACTTCTAAGCCTTTTAACGTCCTAAAAAAAAAAAAAATTACATTTCCAAAATGATGCCAGCATAAAGTAGAATGTTAAGTAATAAATATTTTATTAGGTATCACTTTCTGTTTTGGAAGCAGAGAAATTGAAATTTGGAAAATTGTGAATTTTTCAAAATTTTTGGTAAATTTGGGATTTTTTCATAAATAAAGGTGAAATATATTGACTCAAATATATGACTATCATGAAGTACAATGTGTCACGAGAAAACAATCTCAGAATGGCGTGGATAAGTAAAAGTGTTCCAAAGCTATTACCACATAAAGTGACGCATGTCAGATTTGTAAATTTTGACCTGGACACTGGGGCATCAATGACCCTTGGTCATGAAAGGGTTAAACTAAAACAATTGAGTGATACAAGGTGGCCATGCCAATATGCTGCATGTAAAGCTGTACTTCAGACACTTGAGCCTCTCTTGGAAACCCTTACGTTATTAGCTAATGGAAAAAATACAGAAATAAGAATTGAAGCTAATTCCACCCTTATTTTCATTTACTTTAATTTTATACTATCACTTGTGCTTTTTGAAAACATATTAAAAAGGACACAGATGTTATCCAATATGCTACAAGTAACAGATCTTGATTTGGCATCAGCAGTCCTTCTCCTCCGAACTGTCATTGAAGAACTTGAAGAAGTACGAAATGAAGAAGGCGACCCTACAGGATCCGTACAATCTTCCGCAATAGGAAAGGTTTGGGTGGATGCAATGGACTTGCGCATTAAATGTGGAATAGAAACTCCTGACTCTGAAGGAAATGAACCACCTCGCAAACGAAGAGATCGCAGACCACCTTAGAAGTTAAGGAACATCATTATAATGGAAACAGTAGGTCAACGAATACAACTGAGCAAAAAGGATGATTTTATACAGCATTTTGTCTATGTTGATCTTGACAAAATAATATCAGAAATAATTTTAAATAATTAAAATCACGTTTTTCAAGGGATTCCTTGCTGGTAATGGAAGGCATTCAGGCCCTTAACCCAAAAGCGGATTGTTTTTTGCATTTACAAAAGTTGACCTCAAATGGCAAAATTCTATGGGTTTAATTTGGAGTATTTAGAAATGGAACTCAAGCAGGCTCTTGTGACTTTGAAGAGGAAAGAAGAATCAGATGGCATAAATGTTAACACTGTCCTGGAGTTCACAAAGTTTCTGCAACCTTATGCTGTTCCCTTCTTTGAACTGTACAGACTGTGCAAAATTGCATGGGTTCTGCCAGTTAGCAGTGCATCTTGTGAGAGGAGTTTTTCAGCACTGAAACTGATCAAATCCTATTTCTATACCACAGTGACGGAGGAAAGGCTGTCAGATCTTGCCACACTAGCAATTGAGTTTAGGCTTGCAGACAAGGTAAACATGGATCAAGTCATTAACATATTTGGATAAATTCATAAAAGTTCATGTAAAAATCTATATTAAGTGATATGCTCTTTTCAATTCAGGGGGCTCCTGCTTTCTTTAGAGGGCTATCAACAGAGCAGAAGATAAGAAATTATAGATTAAACAGACTTTGTCATAAAGAAACCTAAAAACAAAATTGAGGTTCTATTTACCATGAAGTGTTTAGAATGGCTGTGCAAGTCACATACACTCCTAAATATCAGAGAATTGAGCAGTGAGTCTGCAAGGGCCATGACCTGTCCCCCAAAACTACTTCATTAGGCCTATTGCACACGACCGTATGGCTTTTTCAGTGTTTTGCGATCCGTTTTTCATGGATCCGCTGTTCCGTTTTTTGTTTCCGTTGTGTTTCCGTTTCTGTTCCGTTTTTCCGTTCCGTTTTTCCGTATGGCATATACAGTATACAGTAATTACATAGATAAAATTGGGTTGGCCATAACATTTTCAATAGATGGTTCAGGAAAAAACGGAACGGAAACGGAAGACATACGGATGCATTTCCGTATGTGTTCCGTTTTTTTTGCGGATCCATTGACTTGAATGGAGCCACGGACTGTGATTTGCGGGCAATAATAGGACATGTTCTATGTTAAAACGGAACGGAAAAACGGAAATACGGAAACGGAATGCATACGGAGTACATTCCTTTTTTTTGCGGAACCATTGAAATGAATGGTTCCGTATACGGACCGTATACGGAACGCAAAAAACGGCCAGTAAACGGGAAAAAAAAACGGCCGTGTGCAATAGGCCTTAAGCTAAAGTTCTTTTGGTGCGTATAGTATCTCTTTAATGCTGACTACAGAAACTGAAACTTTGCCGTCTTTAGTTTTATCAGTTTAAAATAGCGAAATGTTTTGTGCCATTCTATTTCATAAAAGATCCCTCAAAAACATTCAGGTCTATTCAGTAAAAGGCAAATTGCTGGAGAATTTCAAAATGTAGACCAATAAAGACTTTTGGTGAGCTGAATAGGATAATTTTTGACCTAGAATATTCAATTCTCCTACCAGTTTTTGTAGCCGAATTGCAGGTGAATTAGTAGCAGAATTGAAAAATCTAGGTGAAAATAGCCGAAATTGAAAATTTCTCCTATTCAACTCACTTAACAAATTGTATATATTGATCTAGATTTTGAAATTCTCCTGCTATTCACCTTTTAGGAATAGATTGTTTCTGAATACTCAAGCGTGTGTGAATAAGCTAGTTTTGTTCGATGCTGCACTTATCGTATGTTAAAACTTTTAGTTCTGTTCTTTGTTAAATTTTATGTTGTTTTGTGTACCACTGCTGATGCAGTGCTGAGCTGATGCTCTTTAACCGCCTCCGGGCTGCCTAACGCAGGATCGCGGTCTGGAGGCGGCAGCTCAAGGCAGAGTCACGCAGCGATGCGTCATCTGACGCGCTTAGCCGGCCCGCGCATGCGCATCGCGGGCCGGCATTTGTTCGAGGGGGGTCACGTCATTAGCTTGCCAGCCAATGATCGTGGCTGACAAGCTGATGATTAAAAAAAAATAAATAAATCACAAGCCATCTAACACATTATATTTATAAATATAATGTGTTAAATGGCTTCCCTGCTCCTCTGCTAGTCCTTTTGGTCGGTTGGTCTCAGCAGAGGAGCAGGCATCACAGTGAGTAGCATCAAACAGCACACTTAGCCCCAGATCACCCCCCTGCACCCCAATTAACCCCTTAATCACCCCTTGATCACCCCTGTCAATCACCTAGTGAAAGGAAAAAAGTGATCAGTGTAAACTGTCACTTTTTTTTTTTCCACTGGTATTCACTGTTAGGTTTTAGGGATAGTTTAGGCCCCTTGGTTAGGTAGTTAGCGATCGTTTAGAGCCCAGCCCACCGCACCGCAGTCACTTATTCGCTGATTAGCGTATCGCTAATCAGCATTTGTACTTTTATAGTATCTGTAAGTGATCAGAACTTATCACAGTCAGATCTATAATAGTATTAGTGTCACCTTAGTTCGCCCTCCTCCCAAAACCAGGCCTGACCGGTCGCCCACACGTGCGTTCACCCACGCCCGCCCTGCCGCAGTGACAAAAAATATATATTTTTTAATCACTGCAAAATCACTTTCCAAGTGCTGCGGCGATAAAAAATTCAGTTTTGATATTTTTTATCAACCGCAGCGGCCTCCGGTACTTCGCTAGCCTCCCATTTGTAAGACAGGCTTGCTTTTTATCTTGGGTAGTCTCAGGGAATACCCCTAAATTTAGTAGCCCAAATGTCAAACAGGGGGTATTCTTCTGAAGAGGCCTACAGGCTTCTGACCCAGTCGGATGAGGAATGGAAACCCTCATCTGATGAATCTAGAATATGAACCTGTAGAAAGCAGTGGCAGTCTGACACAAAGTTCGGACGAGGAGGTTGAAGTCCCTGATACCACCAGGCGTACCCGGCCCCGTGTCGCTAGACCACAGGTTGCGCAGGATCCGCTTCAAGGGCAGCAGAGTGGGGCTGGCGCTGTCGGATTACGTGGTGAGGCATACACCAGCAGCGCAGCCCTCCCTGGACCTAGTACCAGCACTGCCGTACAACATGGTGAAGTGGCGAGCACCAGAAGGGCAGTTGAAGCTGGTACGGTGGCACGTGCAGTAGATTCCCCCGTCGCAGCCACCGCACAGACAGGCCCGTAGACCCCCTAGAATCCCTGAGGTGCTGGCAAATCCTAATTGGCAGTCCCCAACTTCAGCCGCACCAGTAGTTCCCCCTTTCACCGCCCAGTCTGGAGTCCGGGTTGAGACAGCTCAGATCGGTTCGGCCCTGGGATTTTTTGAGCTGTTCTTGACTGCGGAGCTCTTGGACATAGTCGTGGCAGAAACAAACCGGTATGCCACACAATTTATAACCGCCAACCCGGGAAGCTATTATGCCCAGCCTTTCCGGTGGAAACCAGTCCAAGTTTCTGAAATTAAAACTTTTCTGGGCCTTCTTCTCAACATGGGTCTAACCAAAAAGCATGAATTGCGGTCATATTGGTCCACAAACCCAATTCATCACATGCCCATGTTCTCTGCTGCCATGTCCAGGACACGATTTGAGGCCATCCTGCGTTTCCTGCACTTTAGTGACAACACCACCTCCCGTCCCAGAGGCCACCCAGCTTTTGACCGGCTCCACAAAATTCGGCCCCTCATAGACCACTTCAACTAGAAATTTGCAGATTTGTATACCCCTGAGCAAAACATCTGCGTAGACGAGTCCCTAATACATTTTACCGGGCGCCTTTGCTTCAAACAATACATCCCAAGCAAGCATGCCCGGTATGGGGTCAAATTGTATAAGCTCTGTGAAAGGGCCACAGGCTATACCCACAAATTTCGGATCTATGAGGGAAAAGATCAGACCCTGGAGCCGGTCGGTTGCCCTGACTACCTGGGGAGCAGTGGGAAGACAGTCTGGAACTTGGTGTCACCCTTATTTGGCAAGGGGTACCATCTTTATGTGGACAATTTCTACACAAGTGTGGCCCTCTTCAGGCATTTGTTTCTAGAACAGATTGGCTGCTGTGGCACCGTGCGAACTAGTCGCGGGGGCTTCCCCCAACGGCTCGTTACCACCCGTCTTGCAAGGGGGGAGAGGGCTGCCTTGTGTAACGAAGAACTGCTCGCGGTGAAATGGAGAGACAAGCGTGACGCTTACATGCTCTCCTCCATTCACGACAATCCAAATTGAGCGAGCAACCAGTGTCATTGAAAAGCCCCTCTCAGTCCACGACTATAACGTTCACATGGGAGGGGTGGACTTCAATGACCAGATGTTGGCTCCGTATTTAGTTTCCCGACGCACCAGACGCTGGTATAAGAAGGTGTCTGTATATTTAAATCAATTGGCTGCATATAATAGTTTTGTTCTCTACAGTAAGGCTGGGAGAACAGGATCCTTACTCAAATTTCAGGAAGAGATTATCGAGAACCTCCTGTATCCAGGAGGTTCCGTGGCCCCATCCACCAGTGTAGTTAGCCGTCTACACGAGCGACATTTCCCCAATGTCGTTGCTGGTACCTCAAATCAACCGTCACCCCGAAAAAGATGTTGTGTCTGTAGCAGGAGTGGAATAAGGCGTGACACCCGCTATTTCTGTCCTGACTGCCCTGACCACCCTGCCCTATGCTTAGGGGAGTGTTTCCGGAAGTACCACACACAGGTACACCTAGCATAGGGATTGCATCTCACAAGACAGGTACACAGGGCTATTAGGGCCCATTCACACACAGCTGCTGTAAACCTTTCCTTTCACCTGGAACAAAGTGCATAATGCACTTTGCCACATCTTTGGGCGATTTGCGCTTTGCACATTGTCCCATGGGGAAGGAGAGGTTTGTCCTATAAAGGTTAAAAAAAAAAAAAAAAAAAAAAACACCAGTAAGCAAAACCTTCAGTTCCAAAAGTTAAATAAAGTTTATATGTTCTGTTCAAAGGTTATTATAAAGTTAATAAAATTATTGCGTTGCGGCCTGTTTTTTTCTTTTTTGTTTTGTTTTTTTTACCTTCCAGGTGGACCAACCGATCGACTAGTTGCAGCACTGATGTGCATTCTGACAGAAGCATTGCGCTGCTGTCAGATTACACACAAGTCGGTGTATGCGGTGCTGCAAGACGAGATTTCTCCACTGCAGTAAAAGATACGTTTGCCGAGGCATATGAGCTGAGGAGGTGGCGGTGTTCATATGCTTTGGCAAACACTTTGTATATATAAAAATAAAAAAATCCTGGCAATGATTTATTCATCCACATCGATTGATGTGAATGGAGAAATCGGGTTTGCAAGGGCATACGAGTTAAGTGTGTATGGATGTTGGGCGGAGCTCCTATGTCCTGGCAGACGCCTTTCCCCTCCTTTTTTTTTTTGGCAGAGATTTTTTCATCCACATTGATCGATGTGAATGAAGAAATCTGTGCCGTTCATTTTTTTCTTTCAGCCCAGAGGCTGAATGGAAAAAAAAATCTCATTATCTGTATGCTCAATATAAGGAGAATAGCAGAAACTCCTAATGCTGGCCATACATGTAATGATTGCGGAGACCCTCAAATGCCAGGGCAGTATAAACACCCCACAAATTACCCCATTTTGGAAAGAAGACACCCCAAGGTATGCGCTGAGGGGCATATTGAGTCCATGAAAGATTTAATTTTTTGTCCCAATTTAGCGGAAAGTGAGACTTTGTGAGAAAAAACAAAAAACAATAAATTTCCGCTAACTTATGCCAAAAAACTAAATTCTATGAACTCGACAGGCGCCTCATTGAATACCTTTGGGTGTCTTCTTTCCAAAATGGGGTCACATGTGGGGTATTTATACTGCCCTGGCTTTTTAGGGGCCCTAAAGCGTGAGAAGAAGTCTGGGATCCAAATGTATAAAAATGCCCTCGGAAAAGGAATTTGGGCACCTTTGCGCATCTAGGCTGCAAAAAAGTGTCACACATGTGGTATCGCCGTACTCAGGAGAAGTTGGGGAATGTGTTTTGGGGTGTCATTTTACATATACCCATGCTGGGTGAGATAAATATCTTGGTCAAATGCCACCTTTGTATAAAAAAATGGGAAAAGTTGTCTTTTGCCGAGATATTTCTCTCACCCAGCATGGGTATATGTAAAATGACACCCCAAAACACATTCCCCAACTTCTCCTGAGTACGGAGATACCACATGTGTGACACTTTTTTGCCGCCTAGGTGGGTAAAGAGGCCCACATTCCAAAGAGCACCTTTCGGATTTCACAGGGCATTTTTTACAGATTTTGATTTCAAAATACTTCTCACGCATATGGGCCCCTAAAATGCCAGGGCAGTATAATTACCCCACAAGTGACCCCATTTTGGAAAGAAGACACCCCTAGGTATTCTGTGAGGGGCATGGCGAGTTCCTAGAATTTTTTCTTTTTTGTCACAAGTTAGCGGAAAATTATGATTTTATTTTTATTTAATTTTTTTACAAAGTCTCATATTCCACTAACTTGCGACAAAAAATACTAAATTCTAGGAACTCGCCATGCCCCTCACGGAATACCTTGGGGTGTGTTCTTTCCAAAATGGGGTCACTTGTGGGGTAGTTATACTGCCCTGGCATTTTAGGGGCCTAAATGTGTGCGAAGTAGTTTGCAATCAAAATGTATAAAAAATGGCCTGTGAAATCCGAAAGGTGCTGTTTGGAATGTGGGTCCCTTTGCCCACCTAGGCGGCAAAAAAGTGTCACACATGTGGTATCGCCGTGCTCAGGAGAAGTTGGAGAATGTGTTTTGGGGTGTCATTTTACATATACCCATGCTGGGTGAGAAATATCTTGGTCAAGTGCCAACTTTGTATAAAAAAATGGGAAAAGTTGTCTTTTGCCGAGATATTTATGTCACCCAGCATGGGTATATGTAAAATGACACCCCAAAACACATTCCCCAACTTCTCCTGAGTACGGTGATACCACATGTGTGACACTTTTTTACAGCCTAGGTGGGCAAAGGGGCCCACATTCCAAAGAGCACCTTTCGGATTTCACAGGCCATTTTTTACACATTTTGATTGCAAACTACTTCGCACGCATTTTGGCCCCTAAAATGCCAGGGCAGTATAACTACCCCACAAGTGACCCCATTTTGGAAAGAAGAAACCCAAGGTATTCCGTGAGGGGCATGGCGAGTTCCTAGAATTTTTTATTTTTTGTCACAAGTTAGCGGAAAATGATGATTTTTTTTCATGATGGGCATAGTGAGTTCATGGAAGTTGTTATTTTTTTGTCCCAAGTTAGTGGAATATGAGACTTTGTAAGCAAAAAAAAAAATCATAATTTTCCGCTAACTTGTGACAAAAAATAAAAAGTTCTATAAACTCACTATGACCATCAGCGAATACCTTAGGGTGTCTACTTTGCGAAATGGGGTCATTTGTGGGTTTTTTCTACTGACTGGGCATTGTAGAACCTCAGGAAACATGACAGGTGCTCAGAAAGTCAGAGCTGCTTCAAAAAGCGGAAATTCACATTTTTGTACCATAGTTTGTAAATGCTATAACTTTTACCCAAACCATTTTTTTTACCCAAACACTTTTTTTTTATATAAAAGACATGTAGAACAATATTTAGCGAAAAATTTATATATGGATGTCGTTTTTTCTAAAAAAATAAATTACAACTGAAAGTGAAAAGTTTCATTTTTTTGCAAAAATTTCGTTACATTTCGATCAATAACACAAAAAGTAAAAATGTCAGCAGCAATGAAATACCACTAAATGAAAGCTCTATTAGTGAGAAGAAAAGGAGGTAAAATTCATTTGGGTGGTAAGGTGCATGACCGAGCAATAAACTGTGAAAGTAGTGTAGTGCAGAAGTGTAAAAAGTGGCCTGTCATTAAGGGTGTTTCAGCTAGGGGGGTTGAAGTGGTTAAATAATATTTAATATTATTTATTATAAATGCACCTTGACAATCCTAGTTTGAATAAAGTTTTGTTTAAAAAATAAAAAGTCTAATTTTAATTTTTAAGTAGGTAGGAACTGGCCGGCTGTGTAAAATTGGTACTTGGTAAGTAGTATTAGTTGCACACACCAACAACACCCACAGGGTATATTTCACAAAAGGGTGAAGAGTTTGGAGAAGTGGACAATATAGGGCAACATGGCTGATTTGAAAAAAAAAAATCTCCAATCCAGCTCACTTTCCTATTCAGTTCTGTTGTCCTAGATTGTTCCCTTCTCCAAACTCGTCCCCCTTCTGTGAATAAGCCTCTGAGCGTCTGTTCATTGGTCTTCTTTAGTGACATGTTTAACATATGGGATTATTTACACAGCCCTGGTGTTTGCTGAAAATGCTTTCAACTATAAAGGAAAGTTTTGGAGAGGGTTTCTCTCTTTCTCAGGTCTGAAGCAAAACCGAGGAAGAAAGGAAAACTCTTGAAAGCTTGTCTTTTAGGTATTAGGTTAGTACAATAAAAAGGTATCCCTGCAGACCGCAATACTCTCGGATGGTGTAATCTTATTTATATATACTTATTTTTTATTTTTTTTAGTAGTATGATTAAGTGGTGAAAATTATCAGTGCCCCCCCATGTTTGACTGTGGTATCTTATGTGCTCCCCCCTATATATTGTTCCTAGAGTCGCCACTGGCAGGGTGGTCATAACCATGGAAACGAGCTGTGTATAATGTGATTGAAAAATGAATCCAGCCAGCAAAGGAGGCAATATGGACAATCACAATACATTAGTAAGGGCCGTGTATTAACTTTCTCATAAATGCAACTTGCTGATGAGATCAGTCAGGATCTGGCTCCCAGCTCCTCACCGATCAGTTGTTTGCCGTGGCCTCCTTGCAGATTACAAAGCATGGTGCTGTCCATTGTATAGCGACTGTCCCTCTGCTTGGCATCGCTGCTCAGCTCCATTGACTTGAGCTGTGCCTGGGTCATGAGACCAATGAAGGTAAGATGACTGTACTGTGGGGTGTTCTACACGTCATCCTATGTATGCAGTGCACTCAGATGACTTTTTCAGAGCAGGTCAAAAGCTGGTGGTCGGTGCCCCTCGTGTTGGTGGTCAGCAAATTCAAATAGAGCCCCAGCTAAGAATCACTGACGTAGATTGTTGATTTAAATGAAGATCCATTTATTCAGCGTTAGCTATTTTTGGTATAGGGATAGATTTTATTGGGTGCCTCATTTTTTTATTTATTTTTTAATTTTGTGTTTTTGTAGACTCCAAGTCTTGAACACCCAAAAATGAGTGCAGCATAAAAAAATAAAAAAAAAAGCCAAAACAGAATAGAAGATCATTCCAAGAGGCATTTGGAGTGATTGAATGCAATGGGAAAGCGTTATGTATTCTGTGTAATGAAACTGTTGTGTGTCGCACATCAAGTGTCAGACGACATCCAGACACCAACCACAAAAGTGTTGCCGCACTTGGTGAAATCCAGAGGAAAAAAAAGCAGGCTGTTTTGGGAGCTCCATTTATACAAGCAGACAAATAACGAGAGTTTGTGAGCGTTCGCGTGTTTATTTTAAAGTGTGTTTGTATTAAGTGTGTGACTTTAGATTACGTGACTTCAGATTCAGGGACTTTAGATTTACATTCTTATCACTGCACTATATAGTATTTTTTCTCTTTTCTTGCATAATCCACATTAAGTATGTGTTCCGTTATTGACAATGCAGTCCAGTGCACATCGTGTCCAATGTCTGCAGTTCTGGAACAGCCGTTTGAGAGTGCATATCTTAGTTCAATATGTGAGCAAACTGCCCGTTTGGAATCGCACATTGCATATCTAAATGCGCGAGTGTCAACACTGAGAGGCGTTAACAATTTGGAAAAGAGTTTGCTGCTCACTGAGCAAGCGCTCTATGGGGTAGAGGAGGCTGGTAAGCAAGGATGCTCAGGTAAGTGAGGTAGGTAGCTGGATTACAGTTAGAAATCGGGGTAGAGGGAAGAGTGCCAGGGAGGTTAGCCCTGATCTGACACAAGTTTGGCAGATGAGGGGGATGTCAGTCCAGGGACAGCACTGCTGCAGCCGGACCCTTCCTCTGCCAGTCAGGGGAATGTCAGCTCCAGTAAGCAGGGGACCAGGAGAGCAGGCAGACAGGTGCTGGTAGTGGCAGACTCCATTATTAGGGGTACAGATAGGGCGATCTGTCGAACGGTGTGTTGTCTTCTTGGCGCTCGAGTTCGATACATTGCGGATCGGGTTGACAGATTAATGGGGGGGGGGGGGCTGGAGAAGAACCAACAGTCATGGTCCATATCGGAACCAATGACAAAGTTAGAGGTTGGCTAGAAGGTTGGAGGAGTTTTTAAACTTGGGACTGGGGGAGGGTAATTACATTATAGGAGGGGAAGATAGTGCAGATAGAGACCGGGGGCAAGGTAGTGGGACAGGGTGAGGAATGGAAGGAGGGACTAGAACAGTTCAGAAGGAAAAGTGTAGGGTAAAAAATATACATAAACCTCTTAATTGTATGTATACTAATGCCAGAAGCCTGACTAATAAAACTGGGGAACTGGAATTAGTGATGTGTGAGGAGGACTATGACATAGAGGGAATAACTGAGACATGGCTGGAGGATAGCTATGACTGGGCAGTTAATGTACAAGGTTACAGTTTGTTTAGAAAGGATTTTTGCCTTCCTCTGGATCAACTTGCAGGATGACAGGCCGAACTGGATGGACAAATGTCTTTTTTCGGTCTTTTCTTGAAGGAAAAGTGAGTAAATATCATTCCTAGTATCTTTGTTTTTGCAATTACCTTTCAAAAACAAAACTCATGCGAGGCTTGCAGTAATTCTGCGTTATGCTGTTGGTGACATCATGAGAGAAGAGCTGATGAAACTGGTGTCTTTGCCTAAAAGAACACAAGGGATAAATATCTACAAAGCTGTGATGGAGGCTTTTTAGTCCCAAGACATAAGACCAGAAAAAGTGTTTTCAATTCTAGTGATGGGGGCAACATCGGGTTTCATACAGTTCTTTGGTAACCCTTTTGCTACATATACAGTACATACACCATATATATGCAACACACATACACTTAAATACACCATATACATGGCACACATACATAAATACACCATGATGCTCTACACACACATACCACAAAACTTTTAAAAAGCCTAAGGAGCTAAACTATCAGTGTTGCATGATGTTCTTTTTCCAGCGTTGGCCCACACCTCTAACCCCTCCCAATGTCTATCTGTACATGTCCCGACCCTGCTTACTCTCCATTGTGCCCCCCACACAGTAGTTATGCCAGATCTGGGATGGTTGGGAGGTATGCATACATAAACAGAGTATATAGATACTACACTCACATAATCACATATACAATATACACTATACAGTATATAAATGACCCCTAGGCTACACTTACAGTAGATTTACTTACACCATATACATTTTATACACATTTGTACCTAGCACTAAAGACATATTTGCAGACATATTATATTTTGTGCTATCCAGACTACAGAACCACATACCTCTTACATCAAGTGACTTCTCCTCTAATGCAGACCTTCTCTTTCTTCATCTTCTCCTTTGAGAGCAGACCGCCATGATGATTTTTCACTCATCTCTGCAGTTTGACAAAAGACATCTTAGGTTCCTACTTTTCCATCGTCCTCCTACCTTCTTAACAACTCACCTGCCACCTTCAATAATAATAATAATAATAATGTGCACTAGTTCAAAAATGCTCCCGTTCTGTGTGCCAGTACAAAAAAATCCCTCAGTGCCCCTAGTTGAGCTAATGTCCCCATAGTGCCCCTATAATGTGTGCAAGTATAAAATACCCCTATATAATGCCCCTAGTAAATGCTCACATAGTGCTCCTCTCCTCTTCCCCATAGTGTCCCCTAGAATGTGCTAGTACAAATTCCCCTTTTTAGTGCCCCCATAATGTGCCTATATAATATGCCCCCATAGTGTTCTTCCTCCCCTCCAACACCATAGTGTCCCCATAATGTGCTAGTATAAGATGCCCCCATAGTGTCCCCTATGTGCCAGCAATGCCCTCAGTAGATCCCCCCATGTGCCAGAAATGCCCCCCATATGCCAGCGATGCCCCCATAGTGTCCACATGTGCCAGCAATGTCCCCAATAGATGTCCCCCATGTGCCAGCAATTCCCCCAGTAGATGCCCTCATAGTGTCCCCCATATACCAGCAATGCCCCCCAGTAGATGCCCCCATAGTGTCCCCCATGTGCCAGCAATGCCCCCAGTAGATGCCCCTATAGTGTCCCCCATGTGCCAGCAATGCCCCCAGTAGATGCCCCCCATAGTGTCCCCCATGTGCCAGCAATGTCCTTAGTAGATGCCCCCCATAGTGTCCCCAAGGATGTGCCAGTAGATTCCCCTATAGTGTACCCATGTGCCAGCAATGCCCCCAGTAGAGGCCCCCCATAGTGTCCACCATGTGCCAGCAATGTCCTTAGTAGATGCCCCCCATAGTGTCCCCAAGGATGTGCCAGTAGATGCCCCCATAGTGTCCCCCATGTACCAGCAATGTCCCCAGTAGATGCCCCCCATAGTGTCCCCAAGGAAGTGCCAGTCAGTAATACAGATGAATGTAGGGAGATGAGCGCTTCCACAATGCAAGCGCTCATCTCCTGCCGCACAGGATCGGGATTCAGCCTGTTCTCCGATCCAGCTGTAATTTAACAACCGGATCTGTAGAACCGGCTGAATCCCATGCCTGACGGCGGCTGAGCAGAGCACGAGTCCTGGAGAGATTTGTAGCCTGTTTGAAGGAAATTAGGCTGGAATATCCACAGCTCACTGATATGGTCTGGCTTACCAACCTCATGTTTTTTACAGATTTTACACTACACTTCAATGTACTGAACAAACATCTGACTGTGACGAGGGGACATCCTCTGCGTCTGGAGGAAAGAAGGTTTGTACACAAACATAGAAGAGGATTCCTTACGGTAAGAGCAGTGAGACTATGGAACTCTCTGCCTGAGGAGGTGGTGATGGGGAGTTCACTAAGAAAGTCCAGGAGGGGCCTGGATGTATTTCTGGAGCGTAATAATATTACAGGATATAGCTACTAGAGAGGGGTCGTTGGTCCAGGGAGTTATTCTGATTGCCTGATTGGAGTCGGGAAGGAATTTTTTATTCCCCTAAAGTGGGGAAAATTGGCTTCTACCTCACAGTTTTTTTTTTTTGCCTTCCTCTGGATCAACTTGCAGGATGACATGCTGAACTGGATGGACAAATGTCTTTTTTCGGCCGTATCTACTATGATACTAAGGTGTAGGGAAGACAGCAGAAAGGATGTTTTGTGATATCAAAACATTTGAGAGAAAACTACAGGTTTTTTAAAGAGACCTTAAAAGTGGGCAGCTGAAATATTTAGAAAATCTAAAAAAGCATTTGCATACGATCCTACAAACCACCAGGAAACCAGGAATTTTCTAGCATCTGCAAAGGTGGATTTTAGTAAAAGATTTTTACAGTTCTGTAAGATGGAGACAACCCTGTGTTTTCTTACTGCTTCAGTTAAAGCCAAATTTGAAGAACTTGATCTTTCCCGCTTACACTGGTTAGATTTAGGAAGTCCGCAAATTGAGCTATTGGAATTTCAAAAAAGCACAGTTAGTTCTGCAAATAAAATCCTTAAAGTGTGGAATTCTCTGCCAAATAACTTTAAAGGGGTTGTCTTATCGCTAGGATATGCCCCCACCGATGGGACCCGCACCTATATCGGGAACGGAGCCCTGCAAAGTGGTGGCTGGAAAACTTTGGTCCGGCCACCTCCAAGTGCACTTCCCATACAAGTGAATAGGAGCGCACTGCACATGACCGGCCACCGCTCCCATTCACCGAAATAGCCGAGCCAGACGGCTGCATATGCGTAGTGCGCCCTCCACCACTTTTGGGCTCCGTTATCAGTGTAGGTGCAGGTCCCAGAGCACTGCACCTATAAGACATTGGGGGTATATCCTAGCGATATGCCCCCATTGTCTATGATGAGACAACCCCTTTAAGTCAATGAAAGCACTTGCAATTGCTTTACTTAGTTTGTTGGATCATCTTACGCTTGTGATCAGTCGTTTTCAGCTTTGAATTATATCAAATCTGACACCAGAAACAAACTGACAGCTCAGTTCAGTCATTGCTGTGCCCCTGTTTATAATTTTTAAAGATTCTCTAGGTACTGGTACAGTGCCAAGTGATTGGCGCAAGGCAAATGTGGTGCCTATAATCAAAAAAGGATCAAGGTCCTCCACAGGTAATTATAGACCTATAGGCTATGAAAGTATAGTCTGTAATTAGATTGAATACTGGCTGAAGGACCGTGTCCAGAGAGTTGTGGTCAATGATTCCTATTCAGAATGGTCCGGGGTTATAAGTGGTGACCCCAAGGTTCAGTGCTGGGACCTTTAGTATTTAATTTATTTATTAATAATAATGAGGACGGGATTAATAGCACCATTTCTATTTCTGCAGATGACACTAAGCTATGTAGGACTGTGCAGTCTATAGAAGATGTCCATAAACTACAAGCTGACTTGAACACTCTGAGTGATTGGGCATCAACTTGGCAAATGAGGTTCAATGTAGACAAATGTAAAGTTATGCATCTTGGTAGTAATAATCTATGTGCACCATATGTCCTAGGGCAGGGCTGGCCAACCTGCGGCTCTCCAGCTGTTGCAAAACTACAACCCCCCGCATGCCCAGACAGCCTACAGCAATCAGCCTACAGCAGGGCATGGTGGGAATTGTAGTTTTACAGCAGCTGGAGAGCCGCAGGTTGGCCAGCCCTGTCCTAGGTGATGTAGCACTGGGAGAGTCACTTATAGAGAAGGATTTGGGTGTCCTTGTGGATGGTAGATTAAATTATAGTATACAATGTCAATCAGCTGCTTCTAAGGCCACCAGGATATTGTCACGCATTAAACGAGGCATGGACTCGCGGGGCAGGGATGTAATATTACCACTTTACAAAGCGTTGGTGCGGCCTCATCTGGAATATGCAGTTCAGTTCTGGGCACCAGTCCATAGAAAGGACGCACTGCAGCTGGAAAAAGTACAGAGGAGAGCGACTAAACTGATGAGAGGCATGGAGGGTCTAAGTTATGAAGAAAGATTAAAAGAATTTAATTTATTTAGTCTTGAGAGGAGACGTCTAAGAGGGGACATAATTAACCTGTACAAATGAGCAATACACAAAATACGGTGTAAAATTGTTCCATGTAAAATGCGCTTAAAAGACAAGGGGGCACTGCCTCCGATTGGAGAGGAAAAATTTCAGTCTCCGGAAGCGTCAAAGCTTCTTTACTGTAAGAACGGTGAATCTGTGGAATAGACACCTCGAGACGTGGTCACAGCAGGAACAGGGCACAGTTTCAAAAAGGGTTTAGATGAATTCTTAAAAGTAAGAAACATTAATGCTTATGAAAACATGTAGAAATCTGAGTCTCAATTCCTTTTGGGATTCACATCCCCACCTATCCCTTGGTTGAACTTGATGGATGGATGTCTTTTTTCAAGGGGTGGATTGGCCATAGACCCTACAGGGAAATTTCCCAGTGGGCTGATGCCCAGGGGGCCACTGAAGTCCTTTTTGATGGGCGCTGGCCAGGTACATAATGATCTGATGCTCAACAGCTACAGGTGCTCTCCTGAACTCAACTGTATTACCGTCCTCATGATGGTGATACAGTTGATTACTGTGGTCGGGGGATGTGGTATTTTGTGCTGCCCTGTGGTACTTGGTTATGCTGGGGCAGTATTCTGTGTCGCACTACGGTATTGCAGTCCCTGCTTACTTCTGTTGTCCCTGCTTATTTGTTTTGTCCTGTCTTTTGTCAATTTGGACCCAACTACAACATGGGGCCACTCTTAATTTTTTTTTACTACTTTAAGTTTCCAATCCACCCGTGACCTGGGTGCTGCACGTGTTGCTCTCAAACTTACAAAGTATGAGCCAATGTTTGACACATTGTCAGCATACAACAGCAAAATCACATTCACTGCAAACTTTTATCTTTCAATGAAAAGTTATTTTTTGTATCATTGAAAGCTGTTATTGTGTTTTTCTTTTTTAGCAGGGTTTCTCAACTCCGGTCCTTGGGACCCACCTAACAGTCATGTTTTCAGTATTTTCTTAGTATTGAGCAGGTGATATCATTAGTGTCCATGCATCAGGACTTACCACAGGTATTCATTCTGTGGAATGTTCTCAGATCCTGACCGGTAGGTGGGTCCCGAGTGTTTTTTTTTCTGAATTAAAACCTAAGTAT
The DNA here is from genome assembly GCF_014858855.1 of Bufo gargarizans. Classification (NCBI taxonomy): domain Eukaryota; kingdom Metazoa; phylum Chordata; class Amphibia; order Anura; family Bufonidae; genus Bufo; species Bufo gargarizans. The sequence continues at coordinate 428,490,863 of NC_058083.1, forward strand.
TAAGGTTAAATTGCCATTGGCACTTTACGATAAATAAGTGGGTTTTGGGTTGCGATTTGGGCACCCGGTCTCTAAAAGGTTCACCATCACTGTACAAGAGCATCTCAACTCTGTACAGAAAAAAGGATGCCACATTTTTAATAAAGACCAATTTGAAAAATTATTTTTAGCTCAAAATAAGTACAATGCAATAATAATAATAAAAAAAAACAAATTGTACCCAAAGGTGTCCATAGCCTTTAACTGGTTCTAAAAACGGCAGTGTGACGGGCATTTTTCACTGTCATGTGAATGTAGCCTGGGAGTCCAGGTGGATTGCTACTATATTCACACCTGTATAATCCGAATTCTTTGTGCCTGTGATATAAGCAAATAAGAATCTTAGCCCTGTAACACAGGCATTGTGCCCAGTTTACAAAGGTTGATCCTGCTGACAGATGCCCTTTAAGAAGAATCTGTCAGCAGTTTTATGCTGCTCGCTTCTAACAGCTCTAGCACATGCCGAGTCCTGATATTCATGAGCTCTTGGCTTTCTCCGCCAAGCCCAGCCCCCTGCCACTGATTGACAGGTTTTTTTCTCAACTGAATTATCAGCAGGGGCGGAGAAAATCATAAGCTCATGAATATTCAGGATTCCTCGGCATGAGCTGGTAAATACAAGATTTTAGCAAAGCAGCTGGGTCGATTAAAGATAGTGACCCAGTATTTTACTGAGATCTGTTACTAGTTTATGTAGACCTGAGTTAGTACACCACAAAACTGCTGACAGATGCCCTTTACCCCTGTACCTGAACTGTAGGCAATTAGGAGCAGGAGCCTCCCAGCATATAAAGTTGGTCCTTCCAGTATCAAATGCCTTTATAAACCTGGGTCCTCTTTCATCTTCAAAGTCTCTGTGCCTTTGCCCAGATAAAGAGAGACAAGTCAAACAAAAGTCACACATTCATGTTATCGGACATCATATAGTACATGACTATCTCTCTCTAACAAAGCTAGAACCAGCACCGTACCTAACATGGATCCAGAGATCTCCACATTCATTGCTGATGTGTTCTGCGAGATTTATTTCAAGCTGGCAGCTCAGGAGGTGTGTATCCTTTCAGCTGCATCTCAGTGGACATGCTCTTTCTTCTGCAGCTCTCTCCCTATCACAGCTCAGGAGGCGTGTCTCAGCTCTCCCTATCACAGCTCAGGAGGCAGTTGAATGATGAGCATGTGCGTCCACCTCAGTGAGGTGGACATTAAAATAACAAAAAGAACAAACAGCAGGTGGCGCTATACAGATACATTTTATTGATTAGCTCAGTAGATATAATACATTTTTATTTACATGCAATTAGAAAAGTGTGTCAGTGATTTTCACGGACCCATAGACTTCTATGGGCGTGCTCTGTCCGCTAGCGTGTCTCCGTGATTTTTTTTACTGACCCACGATCAATATAAAAATAATGATGTGTGAAAAGACAGATTTAAATCAAAATGCGGACAGCACACATCAGGGAAAAACAAAAATCTGGACGAGGCCTAATACTGAACATGTGCCCCCAGCGCAGCTGCAAACATCACTCATTGACTCTCACAGAAAAAAGTCTGCTGCAAGACGCGATAAAAGCTGACCCGAAGGATAAAAGCTGAGGACGGAGGCGGCTGGGTCATGAATAATCAAACCCATTTACCCGACCGTATATGAACATAGGTTGTGAGTAACAAAACCTATTTTATCCGGGCAAGTGTGAATATGCACCAAACGGCACAGGCACACATAGTGTACACCCCACCTACATCTATATCAATTCTGCAAAACTGACAGGCAATATAAGGACAACAATATTCATTTTGACAAGTGGCTATATTTGTTCTAAGTCAGCTACAATCAAGCTGTTTAACCACTTCAGCCCCGCTAGCTGAAACCCCCTTCATGACCAGAGCACTTTTTACACTTCGGCACTACACTACTTTCACCGTTTATCGCTCGGTCATGCAACTTACCACCCAAATGAATTTTACCTCCTTTTCTTCTCACTAATGGAGCTTTCATTTGGTGGTATTTTATTGCTGCTGACATTTTTACTTTTTTTGTTATTAATCAAAATGTAACGATTTTTTTTGCAAAAAAATGACATTTTTCACTTTCAGCTGTAAAATTTTGCAAAAAAAACAGACATCCATATATACATTTTTCGGCAAATTTATTGTTCTACATGTCTTTGATAAAAAAAAAATGTTTGGGCAAAAAAAAAAAATGGTTTGGGTAAAAGTTATAGCGTTTACAAACTATGGTACAAAAATGTGAATTTCCGCTTTTTGAAACAGCTCTGATTTTCTGAGCACCTGTCATGATTCCTGAGGTTCTACAATGCCCAAACAGTAGAAAAACCCCACAAATGACCCCATTTCGGAAAGTAGACATCCTAAGGTATTCGCTGATGGGCATAGTGAGTTCATAGAACTTTTAATTTTTTGTCACAAGTTAGCGGAAAATGATGATGATTTTTTTTTATTTTTTTTTATTACAAAGTCTCATATTCCACTAACTTGCGACAAAAAATAAAAAATTCTAGGAACTCACCATGCCCCTCACAGAATACCTTGGGGTGTCTTCTTTCCAAAATGGGGTCACTTGTGGCGTAGTTATACTGCCCTGGCAATTTAGGGGCCCTAATGTGTGAGAAGAACTTTGCAATCAAAATGTGTAAAAAATGACCGGTGAAATCCGAAAGGTGCACTTTGGAATATGTGCCCCTTTGCCCACCTTGGCATCAAAAAAGTGTCACACATCTGGTATCGCCGTACTCAGGAGAAGTTGGGGAATGTGTTTTGGGGTGTCATTTTACATATACCCATGCTGGGTGAGAGAAATATCTTGGCAAAAGACAACTTTTCCCATTTTTTTATACAAAGTTGGCATTTGACCAAGATATTTTTCTCACCCAGCATGGGTATATGTAAAATGACACCCCAAAACACATTCCCCAACTTCTCCTGAGTATGGCGATACCAGATGTGTGACACTTTATTGCAGCCTAGGTGGGCAAAGGGGCACATATTCCAAAGTGCACCTTTCGGGTTTCGCCGGTCATTTTTTACACATTTTGATTGCAAGGTACTTCTCACACATTTGGGCCCCTAAATTGCCAGGGCAGTATAACTACGCCACAAGTGACCCCATTTTGGAAAGAAGACACCCCAAGGTATTCCGTGAGGGGCACTGCGAGTTCCTAGAATTATTATTTTTTTGTCACAAGTTAGCGGAAAATGATGATTTTTTTTTTTTCTCTTTTTTCCTTACAAAGTCTCATATTCCACTAACTTGCGACAAAAAATAAAAAATTCTAGGAACTCGCCATGCCCCTCACGGAATACCTTGGGGTGTCTTCTTTCCAAAATGGGGTCACTTGTGGCGTAGTTATACTGCCCTGGCAATTTAGGGGCCCATATGTGTGAGAAGTACTTTGCAATCAAAATGTGTAAAAAATGACCGGTGAAATCCGAAAGGTGCACTTTGGAATATGTGCCCCTTTGCCCACCTTGGCATCAAAAAAGTGTCACACATCTGGTATCGCCGTACTCAGGAGAAGTTGGGGAATGTGTTTTGGGGTGTCATTTTACATATACCCATGCTGGGTGAGAGAAATATCTTGGCAAAAGACAACTTTTCCCATTTTTTTATACAAAGTTGGCATTTGATCAAGATATTTATCTCACCCAGCATGGGTATATGTAAAATGACACCCCAAAACACATTCCCCAACTTCTCCTGAGTACGGCGATACCAGATGTGTGACACTTTTTTGCAGCCTAGATGCGCAAAGGTGCCCAAATTCCTTTTAGGAGGGCATTTTTAGACATTTGGATCCCAGACTTCTTCTCACGCTTTAGGGCCCCTAAAAAGCCAGGGCAGTATAAATACCCCACATGTGACCCCACTTTGGAAAGAAGACACCCCAAGGTATCCAATGAGGGGCCTGGCAAGTTCATAGAATTTTTTTTTTTTTCGCATAAGTTAGCGGAAATTGATTTTTTTTTGTTTTTTCTCACAAAGTCTCACTTTCCGCTAACTTAGGACAAAAATTTAAATCTTTCATGGACTCAATATGCCCCTCAGCAAATACCTTGGGGTGTCTTCTTTCCAAAATGGGGTCAGTTGTGGGGTGTTTGTACTGCCCTGGCATTTGAGGGTCTCCGCAATCATTACATGTATGGCCAGCATTAGGAGTTTCTGCTATTCTCCTTATATTGAGCATACAGGTAATGAGATTTTTTTTTTCCGTTCAGCCTCTGGGCTGAAAGAAAAAAATGAACGGCACAGATTTCTTCATTCGCATCGATCAATGTGGATGAAAAAATCTCTGCCCAAAAAAAAAAATGGAGGGGAAAGGCGTCTGCCAGGACATAGGAGCTCCGCCCTACATCCATACCCACTTAGCTCGTATGCCCTGGCAAACCAGATTTCTCCATTCGCATCAATCGATGTGGATGAATAAATCATTGCCGGGATTTTTTATTTTATTTTTTTATATATATATACAAAGTGTTTGCCAAAGCATAGGAACGCCGCCTCCTCCTCAGCTCGTATGCCTTGGCAAACGTATCTGTCACTGCAGAGGAGAAAATCCCGTCTTGCAGCGCCGCATACACCGACTTGCGTGTAATCTGACAGCAGCGCAATGCTTCTGTCAGAATGCACATCGGTGCTGCAGCTAGTAGATCGGTTGGTCCACCTGGAAGGTAAAAAAACAAAAAAAAAAAAAAAAAAAAACAGGCCACAACGCAATAATTTTATTAACTTTGGAACAGAACATGTAAACTTTAACTTTTTGAACTAAACATTAACGTGTTTGCTTACTGGTGTTTATTTTATTTTTTATTTTTTTTACCTTTATAGAACAAACCTCTCCTTCCCCATGGGTCAATGTGCAAAGCGCAAATCGCCCAAAGATGTGGCAAAGTGCGTCATGCACTTTGTCCCATGTGAAAGGAGACGTTTGCAGCAGCTGTGAGTGAATGGGCCCTAATAGCCCTGTGTGCCTGTCCTGGTGAGATGATCCCTATGCTAATAGTGTACCTGTGAGTGGTACTTCCGGAAACACTCTCCAAAGCATAGGGCAGGGTGGTCAGGACAGTCAGGACAGAAATAGCGGGTGTCACGCCTTATTCCACTCCTGCTACAGACACGACATTTTTTTCGGGGTGGCGGTCGGTTTGAGGTACCAGGAACGACACTGGGGAAATGTCGCTCGTGTAGACGGCTAACTACACTGGTGGATGGGGCCACGGAACCTCCTGGGTACAGGAGGTTCGCGATGATCTCTTCCTGAAATTTGAGGAAGGATCCAGTTCTCCCAGCCTTACTGTAGAGAACAAAACTATTGTACAGAGCCAATTGAATTAAATATACAGACACCTTCTTATACCAGCGTCTGGTTCTGCGGGACACTAAATACGGAGCCAACATCTGGTCATTGAAGTCCACCCCTCCCATGTGAAGGTTATAGTCGTGGACTGAGAGGGGCTTTTCAATGACACGGGTTGCTCGCTCAATTTGGATTGTCGTGTCTGCGTGAATGGAGGAGAGCATGTAAACGTCACGCTTGTCTCTCCATTTCACCGCGAGCAGTTCTTCGTTACACAGTGCGGCCCTCTGCCCCCTTGCAAGACGGGTGGTAACGAGCCGTTGGGGGAAGCCCGCGCGACTAGTTCGCGCGGTACCACAGGCGCCAATCCGTTCTAGAAACAAATGCCTAAAGAGGGCCACACTTGTGTAAAAATTGTCCACATAAAGATGGTACCCCTTGCCGAATAAGGGTGACACCAAGTCCCAAACTGTCTTCCCACTGCTCCCCAGGTAGTCAGGGCAACCGACCGGCTCCAGGGTCTGATCTTTTCCCTCATAGATCCGAAATTTGTGGGTATAGCCTGTGGCCCTTTCACAGAGCTTATACAATTTGACCCCATACCGGGCGCGCTTGCTTGGGATGTATTGTTTGAAGCCAAGGCGCCCGGTAAAATGTATCAGGGACTCGTCTATGCAGATGTTTTGCTCTGGGGTATACAAATCTGCAAATTTCAGGTTGAAATGGTCTATGAGGGGCCGAATTTTGTGTAGCCGGTCAAAAGCAGGATGGCCTCTGGGACGGGAGGTGCTGTTATCACTAAAGTGCAGGAAACGCAGGATGGTCTCAAATCGTGTCCTGGACATAGCAGCAGAGAACATGGGCATGTGATGAATTGGGTTTGTGGACCAATATGACCGCAATTCATGCTTTTTTGTCAGGCCCATGTTGAGGAGGAGGCCCAGAAAAGTTTTAATTTCGGAAACTTGGACTGGTTTCCACCGGAAAGACTGGGCATAAGAGCTTCCCGGG